>NC_140209.1:65096479-65158979 GCF_951802725.1 Rutilus rutilus
TCTGGGACAAATAATCAAAGTCAAACTCACTTTATTTTAATGTGTAATTCTATATTTGAGTGATATTGTATATTAAGCACATGTACTATAGAGTTAGACTTTGACACTCGTAGCTCTGAGCGAGGATTTGGCAGAAACGTGTGGTTTTCCACATTTGAAGAGGCTGACAGGCTCTGTGAGAACATTCCTCACGCTGGGGTAAAAGTGTCACCCCTGGGGGGCAGGAGCGTCCCAAAGTGCCCCATTGACTTACTATGGCGAAGGTCGGCCCTGAAGCGCGTGTGTTTCTCCTACTATGGTGAATTGCACAGGGGTTTTGTATTGAACATAACTCTGGATCACAGTGTCATAGAGACAAGGGGGCGGGCTCATTTTACTCAGACGACCAATCAGTCTCTCAGGATCATTGTGAAGCTATCAAGCCACGCCCTAGCAACCATTTAGAGCACCATAGCAACAAGTTCCATTGAAAGAGATCAAAGGGATATCCGGATAGAAGTGTCATAGAAACATGAGGGTGGTCTCGTTTGACTCGGGGCAGCAAACAGCCAATCATGAATCACTTCAACACTTCCTAGCCCCGCCCTAGCAACCATTGTCGAACACCCTAGCAACCAACATCCAAAGAGGGATATCTTCCATTCTGAATGTCACAGAGGCGTGGGAGTTGGTTTATATCATTCACACTGACAAGCAGCCTTTGGAGTTTCATCATTGGCAGCTGCCAAGCCACTCCCTAGAAACCAAATAGAGTACCCTAGCAACCGTTTTGCAAGACCAATATCTCTGCATCAGAACATCGTATAGAGATGGTGGTTGGCTCTTTTGGCTCATGCTAGCAAAATATGACTTCCAATACAGTGAATACACTGAATAGCTACATGCTAACTGCAATTAGCTTAGGGTAAACATGATAAAAAAACTGTTCTAGCATCATGCTAGCAACATGCTAATTATGTTAGCATCTTGTTAAAACATCCTAGAAAATTGCTAATAACATGCTAATCATGCTAACATCATGCTAGTAACATGCTAATCATGCTGGCATCATGCTAACATCTTTTGCTAAAAACATATTAGCAACATGCTAAGCATGCTAGCATCATGTTAATCGTATTAGCAATATGTTAATCATGCTAACATGATTCTAACAACATGCTAATCATAGTAAATCATGCTAGATTGTGATAAATTCTGGTAAATAATGTTAGAAACATGGTAAATCACGGTAAATCATGCTATAATGTGATCATTCGTTGTAAATCATTTTAGAAACATGGTAAATCATACTAGAATGTGGTATATCATATATCATGGTATCACAACATTGTTAATTGTGTTAGCATGTGTCCAGGGCCGAGTTTTGCCACTGCAAGCACCACTCACATTTTCTTCAGGAAATGTACATTCGAGTTTATAGTTATTATTACAGTAAATACATGTAACGTGTAACAATGACACTGTACAATAAAGTGTAACCAAAAAACCTGTAAAAAAAAAATACATTTATCAAGTTTTTAGAAAAAAGTAATAACATATTGTCCTTAAACACCCATATATGTGAAACTACATCTGAATTATGTTAAACAAAATTGCAATTATAATTATCATTTTAAATTAGAATAATAAATAAATAAATGCTCATTATGTTTATTTTTTCCAGGTCAGTTTATGTTAAATTCGATCTGGAGAAACTCAACAAGCTGAACATGACAGAATCATCTGAGCAGAAAAGAGAAACTAAGAGCATCAACATTGTGCCGTCAGTCATTATTACATCAGGACTGAAACCACATGAACTACTGGAATCTCATCAAATGAATGGTTGTTGTTTTCAGTGCAAAGAGTTTCTCATTTCCCCAGATTAGTGTGTCAACATGCCCCATTACTAGATCAGTGTGTGTTGTTAATAATGCGCTGTTTTCCCCTGTGCAATAACAGTGAACATGAGAGTGATTTGTGTGGAGAAATGAAGCAGATGTTGACTGGAGTAAAGTGTGAGTTCTGCTCTCGGCCTCATATCTGGTGTCGTCAGACCTCAGGTGTGAATAAAGCTGAAATGAATGAAACACTCGGCTGATGTTTGTCTCTCTACTGGAGTCACACACACAGATCTAGTTTAGCAGAAGGAAAATCTAATGAGAAAGAGGACAATCACTGCTTTGACTAGTTGTCTGTGAAGAACTCAATATTCTTATTGCTCTTTGATGTCTGAATGTTAATATTAGTTTTGTTTGATTTGTTCTTTTAAATTACAAAAATAATAGTTGAACAGAAAATGATTGCTGTAAAGTTTTGACATTTGAAAGGCCGAAGCTGATGAAAGGTTAAACTGGTCAGGAAGGGTTTTTTTAATGGAACATTGTTATTATTATTTTTTATCTACAATGTGAATTAATGTTGTTTACAAGTAAAATTGTAAATATATGTGAGAAAGAGAGGAATCAAACTAGTATTTATAACTTTAATAGTGCAAAATATGAAAATCCAGATATTAACATTTTGTCTTGTGCAAAAGTAATACACTTGAAGCACATTCTGACATTTATTTCACTGAAATGAAAAGAGTGAATCAGTTTAAATCATCCATTAACATCTAATGATCAAAAACACAACGCTGACTAAACAGATTACAGTCCAATAAACAGACTTACAAAGAGTAACAATCAAGTCAGCCTTTATTTCAAAGTCACCTCATTTACAAATATTACATAGAACATTGTTCTGGTGATTTATCATTTCATAAACAGAAAACACAGCAGATTATCAGAGATCAGCATTAAATCTCTTTCATAAAGAAACTCAACATGTACAAAATGGAAACTGAACTCACACACAGTTTTACTTCAATGAAAATCTGATGTTATATGTAATAATTCAAGATCCCAAAGCAAATATGTGGGAGTTTAACATGATTGAATCAAAGATGAAGTTAAATCAAGCGGAGCGCAGAGGTTCATGTCCTCCATCACATGAGTTTCACTTCAGTCGTTTACTGGCCTCTGTTTGACAGCTCTACTGGTTTCAACATTTAACTGTTTTCTGTGTGGCGTTACCTGCTCTTCACAGGTCAAATGTGCAGCCGAACACAGTGATGGACGAGACTCGACCAACATTTCCAGAGCCGATAAGCAGAAAAGAGTCATATGCGTTCATACATTATATTTAAATGTGACTTAAAGCAGGGCGGGGCTTGATTTTTGATTGGATGGTTGTGGTTTGCTATTGGTGGATCTCATGTGAGTGACAGGTTTGCCGCGTCACACTCACATTTTCACAAAAACAGTTAAACAACATTGGCTGAGTGATGCAGTGTACATAATCAGTGACATTGATTGCATATATTCATATTTATATGTGGAGCCTAACAGAAGTAATATATTAAGGAGGACAGACGTTAACTGACACGTTACTTTATAATGTCTGTTTTTGATCTGCATGAGGGTAAATGACAGATCTTACCGTGACTGTCTCCGGTCACAGTGTCAGCTGCGGGTCTGCGATCAGCGCTCGCTTTCTGCTCATTTCTCACTGTTTACAGAGATCATTTATCTGTTTTCACTCATATAGCGGCTGTATACTCGCTGAGAAGAGCGCTTAACCGTCTATATAGGCCTATGTCATATATCTCTGCAGTGACTGAAATCGAAACAGTGTGTTCTCATGAATATCTTCTAAGAAACTCTACTGTTACTCGAGTTCGCATGTTTGCTCCACAGACAGCCCAGCCAACACAGCCATGTGGGGCCCAAATGGGTTTGACCTGGGCTATCTAACTGGGACCCAGCCAGTTTTGTCCTCGGTTTCCATGTAGGCCCCACATGGGTTTGCCCAGATGAAATGAACACTGCTTAGTGTGCACAGTACAGGCTGTTTAATGTAACACTGAATCAGTGTTGGAGGTAATGAGATAATTAAGTGATTGAATAATGATTGTGCATTAATGATGAACACCTGCTGTTAACAAGCAGAATCACTGAAGGAAAGAAAAACACAAGAACTACTTCCAGCCACTGCCTTGGATGAAATCAACTGAAGATAAAATACATTAAATCTCTCAAGATCTGATTAAACAACTCCACAAACAGCATTACCAGCTTCACTTATTACTAACCAGACTGACTTTATTTATGTCAGACGTCTTCAGAAATTCTTATTGAGAATTAACAGAGGTTTAGATGTTGATTACTTATTTGAAAGTAATAGTTTGATTTGATGTTACCATTGTGGCGATCAGTGTGTGCTTTAGTCAGGCTCTTGACTTTTTAACATTAGTTTTTCTCTGGCAGCTGTGTCTGTTTGTTATGGTGAGAACAGCAAGAGAAAATATAATCAGATGCTGTAAGCCGATTGATGATAAGAATATAGGCATTGTTATGTAGTGGTTTAACTCACTGATATTTTGTGTAAGGTTTGTACGGGTAGTATGTCATTCATTTTGTTTTATTGTTGTGATTCTACAGCAAGAGATCCAGCACAGTTTATTCAGAACATCAAATTATTTTTAAAACCCCATTTACACATGTTGGACTACTGAAAGTTGTATTCGCAAACAGACATCAAGAATCAGCATATGAAACTCAACAATGGTGACATGCTTCATGGTGCAATGCATTCTGGGTGCATCATACGAAACTTATCCATAGCTCCCAGAATGCATTGCACCATGAAGCATGTCACCATTGTTGAGATTCATATGCTGATTCTTGATGTCTGTGTGTGAGCAAGATTAGGAGGAGCCTAAAATATGTAAGTGGTGTTAAAAATCATTTGACGTTCTGATTAAATTCTATTATTCTCTTGCTGTAGAATCACAACAATAAAACAAAATGAATATCATACTACCCGTATGAACCTCACACATAATCAATGAGCTAAGCCACTACATGATGATTATATTCTTATCATCAATCAGCTTACAGCATCTGATTATATTTTCTCTTGCTGTTCTTGCCATAACAAACAGACACAGCTGCCAGAGAAAAACTAATGTTAAAAAGTCAAGATCCTGACTAAAGCACTCACTGATCGCCACAATGGTAACATCAAATCAAACTATTACTTTCAAATAAGTAATCAACATCTAAACCTCTGTTAATTCTCAATAAGAATTTCTGAAGACGTCTGACATAAATAAAGTCAGTCTGGTTACTAATAAGTGAAGCTGGTAATGCTGTTTGTGGAGTTGTTTAATGAGATCTTGAGAGATTTAATGTATTTTATCTTCAGTTGATTTCATCCAAGGCAGTGGCTGGAAGTAGTTCTTGTGTTTCTCTTTCCTTCAGTGATTCTGCTTGTTAACAGCAGGTGTTCATCATTAATGCACTATCATTATTCAATCACTTAATTATCTCATTACCTCCAACACTGATTCAGTGTTACATTAAACAGCCTGTACTGTGCACACTAAGCAGTGTTCATTTCATCTGGGCAAACCCATGTGGGGCCAACATGGAAACCGAGGACAAAACTGGCTGGGTCCCAGTTAGATAGCCCAGGTCAAACCCATGTGGGCCCCACATGGCTGTGTTGGCTGGGAGTTCATCAAACACACACACACCAGCTGACGGAGACTCTTCGTTGGTTTAAGGATGAATAAGCGCGTCTGCTGCCCTCTGACGGACTGTTTTAAAACAACACGCTCACACACAGATCTGGGGCCGTATTCACAAAGCATTTTATCTTACCACTAGTTAGGAGTACTCCTAAATCGCACTAAAAGATTTTAGCTAGGAGTTTTCTCTTAAAAGTTATTCACAACGCCTTTCAGACCTATTCTTAGTAAAGAAAAATGACAACTCCTAAACTAAGAGTGAGTCTTTGTTTGCTATGGATGACGTCATTACTCATGCACGAGCTTGACTGAAGTGACCACCTTGATTGTCTGATGATTGTAACGCGGGAATGATTCCAAACCCCTCCCCTACGATGATGATTGACAGGTGACAGGTCTGAGAATGCGTGCGCTACACAAGTAGTGCGAAGGACGGAAGATGATGAATAACTGAATAAATAGCCTAAATGAATAAAGAGTAAGGCAAAACAAATAGCCTAGTAGCCTAATGAAACATATGGATTGATGCAATATCTTTGCAACATTATTGAATTAATCTGTCACTATATGCCTCTGCCTACGTTTGCAAAGAGAAGAACATTTTAATTTGATTCACAATCAAACGTTACAATTAGTTTACATGCAATGAGTAGCCTAGTTTTGGTTGTTATTGGTGGCGTTATTGCATCCCCAGTTATGCCTACTACAATGCAAAATTATTCCCTCGCGATTGGAAGCTCCTGTAGCCGCCGCGTACGCATTTCAAAACATCGCGACGTGAAAATGCCACAAAAAGCGGTTTGTGAATAGGTCTTAGTGAGTTAGGAGTCCTCTCGACTTCTTTTAAGCTGTCCCAGGCTTAGGTGCTACTTTTAGGCCTAAAATGCTTTGTGAATTACTCTTAGTCAAAAAAATTAGGAGTCCTAAAGTTACGAGAGACACGCCCATTATTTTTAGGAGTTGCTCCTAAATTCGCCAGTTAGGAGTTACTTTTAGCCTTAAAATTCTTTGTGAATACGGCCCCTGTAGAATATCCTAAAACGTAAATACAGACCCTTTCCAAAAAATTAGAAAATCATGGAAAAGTTTATTTACTTCCATAATTCCATTCAAAACGTTAAACTTCCATAGATTATAGATTCAGGGCCCACAACTTAAACGATTTCAAGTATTTAGTTGTTTATTTGTACGTAATTTGGGCTTCCAGCTCATAAAACCCACGAAAACAGGATTTCAAAAAATGTGAATACTGTGAAGAAATCAGCCCAAATTTGACAGGGCATGAATGTTTTACACTGAGTGTCACACACTACTCATGTACTAAACTCAAAGCACCTGCACAGGTTTTCCCAGGTGTCATTAAATTGCTTCACTTTGGTTCAGTTGTCTCAGTTAGGATCAATATGGGGAAGACCTGTGACTTGACAGCTGGCCAGAAGACCATCATTGATACCCTCCATAGGATGGGTAAGCCACAAAAGTCCATAGCTAAGGAGGCTGGCTGTTCACAGAGTGCTGTGTCCAAGCATATCAATGGGAAGTCTAGTGGACGGGCAAAATGTGGCAGGAGAAGATGCACCAGCAGAAGAGCTGACCGTGGGCTTCAGCGGATTATCAAACAGAGAAGATTCATCAATCTGGCATCCTAACTGAGACAACTGAACCAAAGTGAAGCAATTTAATGGAAAACCTGTGCACTTAAGTCTTGTTACTTGTTTGATTTGGCACAATTATTCGTCATTATCGGATGGGATTATTCCTAATATTCCTTGTTCAGGTTGTTATGAGTGATCCCCAGCTGAAAAGCTTGGACCAGTTTAAAACCGGCATAAAAAAATAAAAAAAATCCCAAACACAGCGATCAAGTTTAGTTTTTTTGTGTTCTAGGACTATTATTTCGTATTCATTTGTTTTCTCCTGTTAGTTCTTGTTTTGTCTGATCTTGTCAGTCACTAGTTTGCTTTAGTTGTTACTCATTTCATTTGAATTACTCGCTATCACGTGTTCATGTACCCTAATATTGATTCAGATCTTTGACTGGTGTTGTCTTTATATTATGTGAAGCTGTTGCATGTTTTTTTCTTGTGTCATGATGGATTACCTTCTTTGTTTTTGTTAAAGCATAGAACATGTTTTTTAGATCCACATCTTCCTTTGTCAGCCGTGACAACAGCCAGCGGCCTAAGATTGCTATAGGTGGTTTGTTTTGCATGTATTTGTAACATTTGTCAAAAAACAAGAATTTTTGGAAGAGGTCTCCAACATATTACTCGACCTTAGATGTAGATCGGCATCCATTCATGAGGACATGGACTTTGTCTATAAGAACTGAACAAGTTCTAAATGTATTGTCCAGGTTTTCTGAAACCACTTCAATACCCAAAGCTCCAGAAGTTGTGTGGAATCTGGCGTCTGCATTGGAAACACTAGACAGATGTCAGTGCACACTTCTTAATGGGTACCAAGCACCAATTATTCAATCAGGAAAAAGGGGACGCCCTCGTTTTGACATATCAAAAGAGCACCTTGAATTCCTTCTTGAATTTGACTTCACTGCTCCTGAAATTGCTAGACTTTTGGATGTGAGTGTCAGAACAATTAGAAGACGAATGAAAGAACTGGAATTATCAGTGAAGTTTTACAGACATTAGTGAGGAGGATCTCCGACGAACTGTGGCAGACTTTCTTGCAACCACTCCCAACTCTGGATACAGAAAGGTCTATAATATGATATAGGATATCTGAGGAGCACAGGCATAAGGTATGGCAAATAAGATGCTTACTATATTGTGCTCATATGTTCTTAACCTACAAGTTTTACTTAAGAAATAAAATAACTAAGTAAACAAACTTGCATTATCACATGTACAGAATCTATCTTTAGTTCAATATCCTGAACTATACTTGCCATGCATTTAGTGTTATGCTTTTCCCCCCTAAAAGGATCCCTCAGCAAAGAGTCCGAGCAACTCTCCGATCCATTGATCCTATTGGAAGTGTCTCACGAGGCCTTGAGGTCCTGCTCATTCCTACACAGCAAAAACTCCAGTGTTAAATTAACACTCCTGGGAGTGTATATGAGTCCACACTCAAGAGTGTAAAGTGTTAAAATATGAGTGTTAAATTAACACTCAAGAGTGTTAAAGGTAATGAGCTAATTAAGTGATTAATTTAGTAATGATTGATCATTATTGAAGACACCTGATGTTAACAAGCAGAATCACTGAAGGAGAAAATCACAAATTGTAAGCCACCGTTATGGTGATGGGTGTTTGTTTTAGTCGGGCTCTTGACCCTTATACATTTACTTTAGATTTTGTTTGGCTGTTGTATCTTATAACTGCCCGATGAACAAAGAGAAAAAGTGATCTGATGGTGTTGGTTATATTATGACAATCATCATTTGAACTTGATCACTGTACTCATTAAGATCCTTATTTCTGACTTAGATTTATGTTGTTGATTACAGAATAACTGTGAATCTGCATAAATATCCAGAATTTTAGATATAATACAAAGGATTTCTTAAAAGTTGTTTTGAAAAAAAAAAAAATCTTTCTTTTAAGCACACACAGACGTCAAGATTCAGTCTATGCATCTCAACAATGGTGACGAGCAGAATATTCAATTAGGAAAAGTAAATTACACAGACAATTCAGATCATAATTTATTCATACCGCAATGCATGATGGGAGCCATTAATGAGTTGTGATTGGTGGCAGCGACTGCAACATGCTTTATTATTGTCACCATTGTTGAGATTCACAGGCTGATTATTGATGTCTGTGTTTCTAAATAAATTCATTTGAAAGTCTTTTGATCAGAACAATGTTTATGAAATATTTTTGGATTATATGAAAAATACTGAAAATCATGTACTGTAGAATCACAGAGCTGCTGTAACTAACAAGTTAAGCCATCTAAATAAGTTTTGTTTTACAGATCACAACATGATTATGTCAAAACATAACCAACACCACCAGATCACATTGTCTCTTTGTTCATCTGACTGTTATTAATCAATAACAGCAGACAAGCACAATTTAAAGTTAACATATAAGTGTCAAGAGCCCAACTAAAGCAAACACCCATCACCTTAATGGTAACTTACAATTAGTGATTTTCTCCTTCAGTGATTCTGCTTGTTAACATCAGGTGTCTTCAATAATGCTCAATCATCACTAAATTAATCACTTAATTATCTCATTAACTTTAACACTCTTGAGTGTTAATTTAACACTCATATTTGAACACTTTACACTTTTGAGTGTGCCAGTGTGGACTCATATACACTCCCAGGAGTGTTAATTTAACACTGGAGTTTTTGCTGTGTAGAAGACCCGACTCCGTTCCCTCGCCACTGTCACTTTGGCACATAGATGGAAATCACGAGCTTGTGAGGCAAGTCTTTGTTTACTTCATAATATTCAATAATGTAAAGAATTTCAAATTCAACAAATCGACAAATAAACAAACAAACCACTGTTCAGCTGTACATCATGGAGACAATACAAGTTTAGAAACAAAAAGTCTTACAGACTTTCAATATTGAAATTAAAATGAGTAATCAAATTAATAGATGGCACAATTTGGGATACAGTGTCTTTTATTTATGATGGTACATATTTTTTTAATAGTAGTACATTAGTTGATCAGTTTCTCTTTTCCATCAATTAAAAGCAAACTTTGTTCCAAAAGAAATGTCCGTTTTATAATGTATTGTTCCAGCACTATACTAGGAAGACATTTATTTGTGAAAATGTTTTTTTTTTTTTCATGTAATTGTGCTTTTTTTTTTTACTGATCATTATGCAAATGGTTATACATATTTTATAATGTTATATTTGAGCTATGTGTAACGAAAATGTAAACTAACCTTTTTCATTATTTTAGTTTTTTCCCAGTTAGGTCATCCTCACCTAGCACACCGTCTCGCTTCTAGCAGCTGTAAAAACAACCAATACAGACAATCAGTACTGTGATGCACTGTGATGGACACAAAACATCTATTAATGCACGTGAAAAATAGTCACATTGACTAAAAATCGTATCCTCTTTCTTCTCGCTCGACTCCGAGCTGAACTCTTCACAGCTTCGGCCTGCAATGCCAGATCTGGTTGTTACACACACACACACACACACACACACACACACACACACACACACACACACACACACACACTGTTCCTTTGGAATAATTGTTATTTTGCTGTTCTCATTTTAGATGGCGAATAATTGTCCATGGAGGAATTGATGTATAGCAGGAAAATCATGTGTCTTCAAGCAAATACTAACAACAAAGCCTCAACGGTGCTTCAGTGTTTTCTGGAGGCTGTACAGAGTCATGGATTGCCTGTTCGTGTCCGAAGTGACAAGGGTGGAGAAAATGCTGATGTTGCTCGGTTCATGTTAGAGCATCCCTTAAGGGGACCAGGTATTTTAACTTTCAATATTTATTTATTTTTCAACTTACAATCTCATCCCCTGTACTTAAAAGGTGCGTGCTATAAGATATGGAATGAGATGTTCATATTCATGATGTTGTTGTTTTTCCTACATTACTAACACAATCAACATCGTACCTTTAATTCTTCCTTTTTACTTGGCAGAAACAGGAGCATGATCACAGGCAGAAGTTAACTTTATTAATTAATAAAGTTAACCTAACTCATAAATTGGACTCTATATGAGTTCATTGATTCAGGTCTAATGATTGTGAAATAATGATTATGTTAAAACACAACCAACACCATCAGTTCACCTTTTCTATTTGTTCATCTGACTGTTATAACTCATGTACAGCAGCCAAACAAAACTTAAAGTTAATAATTTAAGGGTCAAGAGCCCAACTAAAACTCACACTGATCTCCATAATGGTGTCTTCAATGTTGGCAATAAAAGATATTTTGTAAATTTTACTCATTTTAAATGGTTAACTTTTAAGGAATTAATTTGATTAATTATTACTCAATTCTAATTTGTTACATTTAATTAATAATATTGCTTGTAATCTGTTGCCTCAATTTTATTGATTAGATATCAATAAAATCAGTGTATTCTTTTTTACAGATCATGCAGCAGTTGATATTAATTTTTCTGATACAAACTTTAAGCAGAGAAGAAAAGAAGCCCCTGGTTACTGGAAGTTAAATTGTTCTTTTTTACTATCTGACTCATATTGTCCGGGGTTAGGAAAATCGCGGACAATCTGATATCTCGGACTAATATCTCGGCCATTTCTAAATGGGAACTTTTTAAATACGAATGTAGAAAATTTTCTATAAAATCTGGAAAGAATAGAGTGAGGAAAGAATAGAAATAAGGAAATTACAGAGTTGATTAGAAAGATGAGTGAGATTTTAAGGAATCCTAACCCGGGAGAGGATGACAAGGAATCTCTTTATTCTTTACAAAGCAGTCTGGATGATTTATTTTTAGAGAAAGCAAGGGGCGCATTCATTAGATCAAGAGCAAAATGGCTTGAGTTTGGCGAACAAAAACTCTGCTTATTTTTTCAACCTATAGAGAAAAAGTAATAAGAGGATCTCCTCTCTATATTAATGATACATTATCTAATGACCCCTCTGCGATCTCTTCTCATGTTTTACATTTTTTATCAAAATCTATACACCTCTTCTTTTGATCTTAATGCTTCATCCTTGTTTTTCCATAAGATTGACTCGATTCCTAAAATGAATGACCAGAATAGAGAACTTTGTGGGTATCACGCTAAAGCGTGTAATACACACGATGGTCCACTAGCGGATGCGTGTCAATGCCTGCGTCCCAATGTGCATACTATCCATCCTAAATGGTGACATTAGTAATTGTCAATACTATTTAGGGCAGATAGGGTGGATAGTATGCACATTGGGACGCAATGTCACGCTTTGCCTCCTCTAGGCGTGAAAATGACACGCATGAATGAAGGTTGAGTACCAGCAGGGGGCGATGATTTCCTCAATGCCAACAACTCCCCACGGACCAAAGAGAGAAGCGATATATTGCATTCTCCAAAATTCCCGCGTCAGGTCAAAGCCATACATTTTTGTTATGGTTCTGTAATTTAAGAAATCCTAACCTTGCTGTAGCCTAACGTTATATTTGTGTGTGTGTGTGTGTGTGTGTGTGTGTACTGTGGAGCTTTTTAATCTATGGTGCTGTTAACGTTACAGTGGTCAATAACGTTAATGGACATTGATATTAATTGGCTAACGTTAATTAATTAATCACAGAAAGCTGCAATGACTGCATATTATGTTATATTAACCCTTTAAAACCGGACGTGTCGTCGACGACACAGCCAACCAAACTGTTTTCATTTCACTGTAACTCTTCAACCGTTTGCACTATCAATATAATTCAAATAGTTCCTGGAAGTAGACATCATGCGCTTTTCGCCAATATACGGCTTATTACGGTAATGTCTAATGCCCGTCTGCAAATGACAACAGCGCGGGATGGAAGGATTTGAACAGAGAGAAACGACGCGCGGCAGGTTAGAGTGTTTTGGATTGCATAAAATAATGAAAGAAACGAACAAATACATGGCGAAAGAAGTGTTAGACAGCAGAAGAGGGGATTGGGATGATTTTTAATGAAATTTGGGAGGCGGATGGCCGTTACTCTTTCACGCATCTAAGCATGTAGTGAGTGCATGTGTATTTGCGCGTGCCTATGAATGCGTGCATTTTTATGTGTGCGTGAATGAAAAAAAGTGTCCTAAATGAAAACTGTGCATCCCAATGTCACAAAAAGACTTGTATATATGTATTATAGTTCATTTTTCAACTTTAAAGTGTTAGTTTCTTTCGTTCATGATTTTTTCTGTTTTTTTCTAAATAAAAATCAGTAAATTTATTCTCGTTTTTTTTATTTTTGTCTATTTAAATTCTATTTACAATCTCACCACACACAATAATGGTCAATAACTGTAATTTGTTGAAAGCTTATCTTTTTATGAAAAAGATGACACCTTGCACATGAAGATAGCACATTGTTTTAGAATTTTACAGTAAAAAAATCTAATTATGTGAAAAACACCTATTTTAGCTTCAGGTTCTAAAGGGTTAACATTATCAAAAGTTGTTATGGTCGATGGGAAGTAACTTTAGATCAACCCCGCTGCTTGTTGATGATGATGATGATGATGATGATGATGATGATAATATATGCGCGAATTTCGATCCTGAAATATCGATAGGCCTAAACGTTACTGATGTTGTATCTATTCTAAATGATCCACACATAAAAAATATCGATCCTAAGGTGTTTTTTTTTTAAAACAGTAATTTTATTTATTTAGCACGAATTTATTTTATTCATAAAGTATGCATTAAATTGATTAAACGTGACAGTAAAGGCTTTTACATTGTTACACAAATAATATTTGTAGAATATATTATATATATTTCATGTAAATGCTGTCCTAGTAATTATGATGCTGAAAATTTAGCTTTGATCACAGGAATAAATTACATTTTAACATATTCAAATGGGAAACAGATACAACAGGGTACAACAGTGGCAGTCCTTTCCTCCTGAGACCCTGTGTCCTCATATGAGGACATTACATTTTTGCCTCTTGACACAATGATAGTCAAATTTGTAAATCTTAGACATGTTGGCCACATTTAGGGACACTGCCCACACCATCTTGTGGTGATATAACAACATTACACCAATGTCAGTGAGAAGAAAATGGCTGGAAAATCAGCAAAATATCAGCAAAACACTTCCCGAAAGAAAAATGACCCAGGTAAAAAATCTATTCAAATTATATGAATGAAACAAATGTATTTATGTACAATACTGTCTCCATCATCATATGGGGATTAAAATTTGACATATTTTAGTAATAGTAGCACTCCAGGACATCAGTAAATGTGAAGCACTCGTTTGAGGACATTGGGACTATATTACGTTATTTATTCTACCATGTGGTTAGCTAAACTTGGGAATTTTTAGACGGATCGCAATAGCATTGAAAAAACAACATTTGTCTGTGTGTGTGTGTGTGTGTGTGTGTGTGTGTGTGTGTGTGTGTGTGTGTGTGTGTGTGTGTGTGTGTGTGTGTGTGTGTGTGTGTGTGTGTGTGTGTGTGTGTGTGTGTGTGTGTGTGTGTGTGTGTGTGTGTGTGTGTGTGTGTGTGTGTGTGTGTGTGTGTGTGTGTGTGTGTGTGTGTGTAAGCATGAATTATTGAGTTAACATGGAAAAACTGGTTTGCTTTAGTGCAGAAAACTGGTAAAAATCAAGAATTTCAAAATGAAAGTGAGCCAATAAGGGGCCTTCTACTGCTCCCTGCTGGCCATTACCAGTACTATTATAAAAATCAGATTTTGTCAAGTGTTTATCACTTCATTTGTACTGACACTTCACATAATTGCTAGTAAAATGGTAAATTATAGACCCACTGTCCTCGCATGAGGACATCATATGGTAAAACATAGACCCACTGTCCTCGCATGAGGACATCATATGGTAAAACATAGACCCACTGTCCTCGCATGAGGACATAATTTTCTGCAAAAACTACTTCCAGTACAAAAACAAATTTTAGTTATTATACTTATTAGGTCCAACTTATCCCAAATAGCAAGAACAATTATAAAATGCACACCAGGCAAGCTCTCGGGTCTCAGGAGGTTAAAAAATAACAATGGTTTTACTACTTTATACTACTTTACTACTTTATAATATGACAAATCCAGGAAGCCTTGCTGCAAGAGAATTAACTGTTTTTGTTTTCCTTTGTCCAACAGCTCCTGTTTTTACCCAGCATCCTTCCCTGTTACCGCCACCTGCATCTCTTTATAAGAAAACCAACGGCTCTTTTAAGAGCCACTCCTATACTCCTCTTACTACCGCTCTCTCTCTCACACTCTCTCTATTTCTAATTCTCTCTCTATCTCTCTCTCTCTCTCTCTCTCTCTCGCTATCTCCATTTCTTTCTTCTAAAGCTTCACTGTCTTCAAGTAAGTATTGTTACTCTATTCTTTATTTTTCTTTCACATTACTCTCTCTCTCACTGTCCAAAACATTTTTAGAAATGTAGTTGTATATAGTCTATACTCTGTCCTCAATTCTTTTTGTCTGACCGTGTTTTTATCTTCCTTTCCAGTATAGTATCTGTGAAATGGCTGCTCAGCCAGACAGAGGGAGAGCAGATGATGCTATTTTCATTGCAGACATGCTTCTTGCTCAAACCAAAGTGAGGGTTTTTTGTGAGACCGTGATCTTCCAGTATTGGTAATAATACTAAAGAGTGGGAATTAGAGAGCAAAATTTGAATGAACTGCTCAAGAGTTGGCTGTATTTCAGTGTTATCATACAGTGCTCACTTTCTGCCATGCAAGGCAAAGGAAGCGAAGGGCAAAGCACCATCTGCTAAAGGCAGTAAATGTAATGTCCGATGGGTGGAGAGAGATGCTGAAGGACGTCCACTGCTAAAAAGAAGCAGAAGTGGAGAGACACGAAAACGTGCTTCAGCTACAGGTAGTCCATGTCTTCCAGGATTATTTGTGATTACCCACCCAATCTTTCTTAACTAAATATAACTTGTGCCCATTGTATACAGAATTCAGCTTGCTATTTGTTAGGTAACATAAATATGGTTTTGTGTCACTTTTGAAACATAGACCACCAACCCGAGGGGCTTCCAGTGCACAGCTTTTTCCTTTATTTATTTTTTTCCATGGTAAAACTTAAAAGGATTTCTGTTTCCGGTTTTTAATAATTTTCCTTTGAATACTGTATGTTAAACTGTGCCATCAGAAACACAACATGGTGGTGGATGTGTTACTTATGTTATTGACTTCACTGTAATGCTAAGCAATTCCAAAGAAATGAAGTGGAAGTGAAGCAATCGGTGTCAGGTTCATGCTGCTAACAGTTCAAGATTATGTCCAGATAATGAGGGGAAAAAACTTTTAGAGATTAATGGAATTGTCAGACATGTCAATTAGCCTATTATAGCCTTAAGTCACTAATGAACTCTGTATTATATGCTTGTAAGACATGAAAATTGTTATCTCGTTCCTTTCTACCTATTCAGTTGTTTCCGTTGTTGGCAGTGAGGGCACTACTCCTTTTGAGTCATCTGAGGAGGTTCCCACAGTTGCCCAATCAAACTGCTCTCAACACTCATTTGGTAAGATGACACCTGACCTTACTGTAATTAAGCAAGTTAGCAATAAGCATGAAAGGAATGATTATTTTCTTATTTCTGTCTTTTAGACAGTGAGATGCAGAAACTGCAGGACATTCTGACCTCAGCAGATGTTCAAGGCACCAGCAAGTATCCTTCGACATCCACATCATGGTGCTTGCGCCAATCTGTAGCCCAAGATGAGTGGCGGAAAGCAAGGTCCCATCACATCAACTGCTTGCTGTCCTGCAATGTGGCTCCAGAAAATAACTGCAGCCACTGCACATCTCCTGCCGTCATTCGCTGCAGAGACTGCATGCCCCAAGAGTGGCTGTGTATGGATTGTGACATACACACACACACACACACACACACACAAAACTCACCCTCCATAACAGGGAGTCCTGCATTGAGGGAATTTACAAGCCCATTGAGCCAACAGTGTGCTGTGTACAAAAAGAGGGCAAATATACACTGGTCAATCAAGGTAGTGTTCTGAACCTTTTCGACAAAGTGATTAAAGTTTTATTCTTTTTAATTTTTTTACTTTTATTATCTTAATTGGACATAGTTTTAATGCTTTCTCACTAATTATTTAACTTCTCTTTTCAGTATGTTTATTGCCTACAGTGAGACCTGTCCAGTTATGTACTTGCGACCCTTCAAACGTCACAGAATCAGCTGGCAGAGCAATCATTTTGGTTTGCATAAATGGTATGAATTATGCTTTATATTTTTATTTATTCTTGTCCCCTTGTGTGTTACAATGTTCTTCTTTTTGATTTTAGGTCGGTATGATTTGCACTTGCCAAACTTGCTGTGCAGATTAATAATAAGCAGTGGGTATTGGCCGGCATCTGTGAATGCTGACACGCTGTTTTCGGTAGATGTCTTCAGCTCATTTGAAGAAATGAAAACTGTTGCACCAGGTTTATCGAGACAAGGTTTTTTGCGGATGTTGGAGAGGAGGACCTGTCTCTTTGGAAGGGTGAGATCAGTGTAGATCAAAGTTGCCTCAAGTAGAGATGAGAGAATATTAGTGTAGCTATTCATTTTACTCTTTACTAATCGAATGTACAGGCTGGGAAAATACATGGAGACGTATTCCAAAGAAGCTTCATGGGATACACAATCTGCCAGTACGAGTGTGAAGAAATGGCCAGTGTAGAGCACTTCACCTGCCCGGCATGTACACCCAACATGCTTGCTCTTTGTGCAGATGGCAACAGAAAAGTGTACCGGTTTCGGCAGTCAAAAGGGTTAGTTGTTTTACACTTGTAGTTGTTTTACTTAATGTAAAATTAACAGAACATATAATGTCTGACACTGAACATATATATTTTTCTTATTCTATCTAGGTCAGAGGAACCCTATTTTGATGGCACCTTCATTGCCAAGGACACCGATGTACACCATTTTGTTGATGAGATCAGGAGTAAAATGAAAAGTGTTAGTAAAATATGTAGTTTTTTGCACCTTTGATTTATATCCGAAATTTGCAATGTATGATTGTTGTTTTATTAAATAGATAATGTATCCCTAGTTGGTATAAGCTTATATAATACACTTAGTTTGTTACTAGCACTTTGAGCATGGTGCACTCTTTCAAGCAATCTTGTGTTGAGGTTTAAATTAGATATGGTAGGTGTGGTGGCATCCAAAGTGGCTAGTTTAGTCATTAATTATGTAACAGCAGATCTCTGCAAGAGATAGTGACTATGCATGCAGTTTGTCACCCTGCCTTTCAACTAGTTTGTGTAGCTAGAGTAGAGAAAGTGGAAGATGCATTTTCTGAAGCTCCTCTTTAGTAGTAGTTAGTTAGAAAGCAAACCTTTATTGTCACCGATCATTACAAAGATGCCCGTTGGTGTGATGTAACCTGACTCATCCTGATGGATGAAGTAACTAGTTAGGAAAAAATAGCAACTTTCAGTTTTAACCAGAATTATTGTGTCACGCAGACTGCCGGCAAAGGGATCTGTGGAGCCAGTCAGTGGTCTGCTGCACGTGAGACGGCCAGAAGAGCAAGCAAACTGGATGAAGAGGGCCTTGAGGTGGTTGTTTGCAGACATGGAGTGCTACTCAAGGCTCTTAACATGTACAGGGGGGAAATATTTGCTTATCCGCTGTACCTGCAGAAGGAGCTCAAGCAGCCACAAACGGACAGTTCTGTTGCACAGATATTGCTTGCAAGTATTGGCCTTACCTTGAGAAGTTGGCCGTCTCCATGCTGGACCTCAGACCTTTACTGCAGATGAGACCATTACTTTCTGTCACGCATGCCAAGGCTCATTCAACCAAGTGTGAGGTACTGCATATTCTTTATCATACCATTAAAAAAAAATTTACTTATATAATACACTGTATATGACTATAATTTAAGTGCCATGCTGATTTGTAAGATAATCTGGAGTGGCAAAAATCATGAAGGTGCGGCACAACTGCAGGGGAGGAGGTGGAAATGGTCAACAGCTGCCTGTCTCGTTGTGCCCTCAAAACCAAGTACATGACAAAATCTGCTAATTATTGCTGATTTATATTATTTTAGGAAACCTGTCTTTTATGTCTTTTTATTCTAACTGTCTAATACTTTGTACTGAGATTACGAATATTATATAACATAGCAAATATACAGCTGTAAATATTCTAATATACAGTACATTAATAAAACTGCATTACATCTCTCTTAAATTAAAAATCAATTGTCAATGCGTGGATGAACTGAAATACCATGAGCATAAATGGCACTTTTCCTCCATCACATCATTTTGTTGTTTAAAGCCAGGAATGACATGCGAACTGTCCATGCTATTGGGTGGAACCGACGGAAGTTGGAAGGCCTTCATCTTGCACTATCCAGCAGATACATCAAGCTATTATGTTATGTCTGAGTTATATATACAGCGCTTTTCATGATTTTCCTCACTTTTTAAGATTGCAAAGTCAAAAATCTTTTTTTTTTACACCAGACTTTGAAAAAGGCTGAGGCTGAGTCTCAGAAACTGGAGGATTTGAGCAGTGAACTGGGGTGTCCTGAGAACATCGTGCATCAGTGGGTACATGATGTCAGACAGTGGGCTACTGACGGTACAGTATTTTATGGACATTCTTCTAAGTAGTTTACTAATAATACTGCAATTGTAGAAGTGAGAATCTTTGCCATGCATAAGGATTAAGTAAGGGGGCGCTGTCCTGTTTTTGTTTGCTATAAACTTGTGGGCTTGTAAACTCCTTTGACACTGTTAACACTGATGTGATTTGGGGCTCTAAATAAACTTGAACTTGCAAGACATCATAATAATTTACTTGTATTATTGTTGTTGCTTTAAGATTCTGTAGGTACCAGATGTGATGACCAACATAACCTTCAGAAATCAACTGAACAAATGTTTCTTGGTGTTCATCAAAAACAAGCCAGCCTTTATAATCACACTGGTGTGTTGAAAACTCATCTAATATTTGTGTCTTTTTTATTACTTGCAGATGTCTTATCTGGATTGTTTTTGTATTATAGTGTTTTTAGGTCCTTAATTTTAAAATGTCTTCTTTTTAATTGTACAGATATTAGGCCTATTATGCCTTTTAAGTCATTAGATTTTTTTTTACATTTTGATGTATTAATTCTTAAGTCAGTTATAAGTATTTCATGTAACTTTCTGATATCTGTATACACATGCTTGTACATCATGTTTTAAAAAAAAATTTAGACAGCAACAAAATTCGACAAGAAAATTGTGGGAAGAGAAGAGAAAACTCCTGCAAACAATCAAGCTCTACAATGAGCAGGTGCCAGATGAGGAGCGCATCGCTGAGGAGAAGGTGGAGAGCGGTTTCTCCGTGGGGAGACAGTCTAATATGGCCGTGGGTCTATGTGTGTGTGTGTGTGTCTGTCTGTGTGATTAAGCAAATTAATGATATGTTGTATATGCTACTGTAAACATATGCCACATTTCATCTGATTAAATTTCTATTACATTTTTGCACTCTGCACCAGTATATGGGATGTCCATACACTACTTGTGTTTTGCCTGCTGTTTAGACTGTACAGGTCAAATTTGTATTGAAGGGATGTTATTTGTGTGACTTCAGAATCCAGCAACATCCTCACCAAGAAGAAGATTTTTGATGTGTACATGTGAAAAGTGCGGCTTCAAGAGGAAAAGATCATTGTGATGAGGGAGATGAGACAGCACTGCACCTATCTCAGAGAGCTGGCTAGAAACATTAGGACAATGATATCAGAAATGTCTTCTGGCAGAAACAGTGGTAAGATGCTATAACTTTTATTACATTCTTGCTGTAATGCTTTTGGGGATCCTATAACCTCACTCATTTTGAGATCCTCAAGTGTTACATTATGGATTCCTTGTGGCTGGATCTAAATGGTCTGTAAGTTCTTTAGTAAAGTCAGTTAATGAATAGCTCAACAACAATGGAAGTGTTGTCATGCCTCGCTTTTAATTTTTCCTTCTAGGCAGTTTAAGTGAAGAGGGTCATCGCGGGCTCCTGTGTCTTCAGAAAAGGCTTGCAGATGTAGAGGAGAAGTTCCAAGTCGTTTGCTCAAGTGACAGCCTGGCTTTAGGACCAAATGCTGCTTCTCTGCTGGAGGATGGGCCCGAGGAGATACCAGAGGACCATGAAGAAGTTGATTTTGAGAGTTCAGATGACAGTGATTTTGAGGCAGTGTAAATGAGTGCTTAACTGGTCGGATACATTTAGACTGCGTGCGTGTCAATTATGACTGGACTGCAGGTGTGTTTCAAGGAAAAGTGTAATGGATGTCTTATACAGTGCTTTTATTTTGGACTATTGTTACCTCAGTTCACAAACAGCAGGTCGGTTTTTAAGTTTCACCTCCGATGTTACATGGACTATCTCTACTGTCAACTGTGGTGCTAGAGCTTGCGAATGACTCCAGCCTCTTGCAGTGGTGACTTCCCCAAGCTTTGCCCATCTCATCTTGTCAACATAATGACCTTTACTGTACAAAAATGTTACACTTACAGTAATAGTTTGATTGTTTTATTCACAGTGATTGTGGATACTTTTGGAATGAACCATTTACTGTACATGTCACTACATTAAATACTTTCCAGAAATGACTGATCAATACCCATAGTTGAGTCTTAAGTGTAGTATTTCCTGTTGTTATTGCTGCTGTTATCTTGCCAAGAAAAGGAACTCATTTACCATGGCATTACTTCAGGTAACTATAAACATATGTTGTACATGCATGCAAACTAGTTCATGCTGATTTGTCTTCTTGAAAATAAGATGTTAAATTACTGATTTTTCATTTTCATCTTAACATTGTATGCCAGTTGTTCACAGGGTATATTACACAGGGTGTGTAATCGCACAAAATAAAATTTTCACATGCTAATTGTCAAGTAGGTATACAGTTATGTGTTGTATTAATTAGTAAATACTAAATTATAGCCATAAATAAGATACGTTTTTCATTATCCTGCTGAATAACTTTGCTCTGGATACAAGAATTAACACTAGACAACTGGTGTTGTAAATATCAGCTTACAATTATAGGCTATTTGCTTTAATTCATGTCTACCATTTTATACATACATATATGTATGTATGAATGTCCTTGTGGTCTTTGTATCACATATCACTTTGTTCTTTAGGCCTACATAAAATAAAATAAAAAGTGATATGTAAATAATGTTATTTTTATCATTATTTTCTGTATAAAAACATAAGTTGAAAATATTTAACATAAAGAAACCGAATAGAATAGGTTCATTGGAGACTCTAAAATTGCCCTAGGTGTGAATGGGAGTGTGAGTGGTTGTGTGATGGATTGGCGACAAGTCCAGTCAGAGTGTACCCTGCCTCTCCAAAATGGCAGCGAAAAGTGCCTTCATTTCAACATGAAAACACAAATTTTAATAAAGGATGACATATTTTTTAATTATTTGTTGGCAATATCAGTTATTCATATTTCTTTACCTAACATGTTTTATTTTTTTTTGTATTTTTTTTTACTTCTTCCGTTTCTGTGGTCAGGTGACGCGCCTGCGTCATAACGGTTACCTTAGCAACTAATATGAATCTCCCGAAACAAGCAGTTTTAGCTAATAATAATAACCACAAGATGATGTTTTTTGTCTGAATTAATACAACACGTATTATGCTTTTGCAGTAGCATGTCTGTTAGGAAGTTACTTTATACTATAGTTCTTTTTGAAACCCTACTTACTTACAACCCTAGTTTGCCAACCAGAAGAACTACATATTTAACGGGCTGTCTATCACGTTGTAATCTGCTGCAACAGGGAATTGTAGTTTTATTTTTGTAAATTACTAAAACATGTAAATGGATGTCTGGACTATTAAACTAAGAGTGCACTCATGGGTATGGGTGGATGTAAAACACAGTAGTTTGGTCAAAATTTTAAATTATAAATAATAACTAGGTGAGATTCAGTTTTTACAATTTTTGGTGATGTCCCCTATTGGTGATTGCACCAAACGGTAGCCCTTATGATGGAAGAGTTCAAGAGCTTTATATAACAGTTGGTTTCATCATTGTAGCCCATTCAGTTGCTGAATTATAAGACTCACAAAATGCATCAATGTCAAAGTTCAGAGGTCAATATTTCAAAGCAGGAGCCAGGTACAGCCTTCTGATTGCAATGCTGTTACTCGGCTGATCAAGACCTTTCCAGTGATGTGTTTGGTTTAATCATATGACAAAATAAAAAATTTCACTCTGCCCACTCAGCCCTTGTGTCATGCATGCATTTCAAAGACACATGAAGTGGTCTAATGTATAAATGTTAAATAAAATGTATTTGTTGGACACAGTTGCCAAATTCATTAATGAAATGTTTATTTTGACTTATTTGAATCACAGATGTCACTGTGGGCCTCTTGGAACGTTTCTTTTTCACAAACCCTAACCTGATAAAGTGTTTCAGAGTGATCTGATTCAATATGAATTAAAATACAGAGGTGAGTTACATTAAAAATCATTATAGATATCCAGTGTCCATCCTCCCATCTCATACTTTTATAGTTCATAATTAAGTGTTTTTATGCTGTGGTCATATGGCTAAGTGACTTCAACCGTCATCTAATTTACCTTACATATGTAATTATATTACACTTCCCATTGCAAGAGCAATACAGCAATTAGATTTACTAATGACTTTTGTGTTACTTTGAAATCTCACACCAGCCTATACCACAAGCAGAGCAAGATACCAGATCATGAGGTCTGATTCAGGGTCAGTTTCACAAAAAACAACAAAAAAAACAACACATATTAAAACCTGGTCCTTGACCAAAAGACACCTCAGCTCTCATGATATATTTCTAAAGTCCAGTGCTCAAGTAACTGAAGTAAAGATAATTTGATTACAATAGTAACTGTAATGTGATTTCTAAGATTATACATGTAATCCTGTACATTACCTTGTTAATGAAAGACATCTGTTTGCAGTAATCTTAGTAAAAGTAATCTATACACTGTTGTAATAACAGTGCCATCTGAAGAGGAAGGGGAATCCAGGGACAGCTCCATCCAGGACAAAAGTAAAGTCACAAAATGTATGTCATAATGACACAACACATATGTACAATGCTTTATGAGACCAAAACCATTTTTATTGAACAAAACTTCACAATGTGATTGGTAGGACTTGCAACAGTTCACATTATTCTTAATTATGGTACAATTACTCAACACATTATGTAATGTAGTTTTACATATATTTAAAACATGTATTTGTTATTTCCCAAATTTGTCAATCATTATGTAAAAAAGCTTTGTATAGTTGTATAACAGGTTGCCATTTATAATCATGGTGCTGTATGCGAAGGCATTTCCACTGTTTGACAGATGAAATGTGTAGGCAAAATATGTGATCAATTAATTAGTGTGGATGATTGATATGTTTCGATAGCCCAACACTGACAGAACATCATGTGTTATTCATAGGAGAGACAGTATGGTTTCTATATAGAGAAAAGTTAAGGACCAAAAGCTACGAATGTTTATTTTTTTATAAAACTATTCTCTGAATAAATTCCATATATATTTTATGTTGTCTTGGATGCTCATATAATGAAGTGTACAATTCAATAAATAGTGTATCTGGAAATAAAGAACAAATTCATTCCTCAATGTTTTATTGATGAAAGCACAGTAAACAACGACAAATCATAACTAAAGCCACTCAAAACGGACAATAATTGGAGTGCAATTGAATGAAAGGGTCCAGTCGCAAGAAGCGTTTATTCACAACAGTAAGAAGAAAGAAAGAAAGAAAGAAAGAAAGAAAGAAAGAAAGAAAGAAAGAGAGAAAGAAAGAAAGAAAGAAAGAGAGAAAGAAAGAAAGAGAGAGAGAGAGAGAAAGAAAGAAAGAAAGAAAGAAAGAAAGAAAGAAAGAAAGAAAGAAAGAAAGAAAGAAAGAAAGAGAGAAAGAAAGAAAGAAAGAAAGAAAGAAAGAGAGAAAGAAAGAAAGAAATAAAGAAAGAAAGAGAAAGAAAGAAAGAAAGAAAGAAAGAGAGAAAGAAAGAAAGAAAGAAAGAAAGAAAGAAAGAAAGAAAGAAAGAAAGAGAGAAAGAAAGAAAGAAAGAAAGAGAGAGAGAGAGAGAAAGAAAGAAAGAAAGAAAGAAAGAAAGAAAGAAAGAAAGAGAGAGAGAAAGAAAGAAAGAAAGAAAGAGAGAAAGAAAGAAAGAAAGAAAGAAAGAGAGAAAGAAAGAAAGAAAGAAAGAAAGAAAGAAAGAAAGAAAGAAAGAAAGAAAGAAAGAAAGAAAGAAAGAAAGAAAAACATAACAGTGCTCCAGCACCTTCTTGGGAACCTGATGGGATCACTAACAAGTGTCCATATCCGCCACCCACTCCAATGGCCACTTCTTTCCACTGTAACACAATAAGGAAATATGCAATGAGATGTTTTGGTTCTGCAGATGAACTGTAGACACAAAGACACACATTAAGACCCCTGTAGCTGTTTTCCAATCGCTGTGTTTTAGTGGGGTTTCATTACATCACAGTAGGCTAATGCTAGTCAACTACAATGCAAGGAAAGCCTTAATTGTTATTTTAAGACAATAAAATCCTATAATCTGTTATGTTTCTGACATGAATCACTGTTTGGTGTGCACAATACTCACAATAATAAGTGTTTTACATTTTTGGTAGGTTTATCTATACTTAGGCCAACTGCTCAGTTTTAGAGACAATTCTATTTAAACAAATCAAAAAAAATTTTTTTGTGTAACTCAAAAATGAGGAATGTGAAGTCCACATTTACTGTAAGACAACATATGTGACAAATGAAGATCACAAGCTGACACTAAATATATCGATCCAGTTATTAAAGGGATAGTTCACCCAAAAATGACAATTCTGTCATCATTTACTCTCCCTCAAGTTGTTCCAAACCTGTATGAGTTTCTTTGTTCTGCTGAACACAAAGGAAGATATTTGGAAGAATGTTTGTAATAAAACAGATCTCGGTCCCCATTGACTACAATAGTATATTTTTTTTCCTACTATGGAAGTCAATGGGGACCGAGATCTGTTTGATAGTAAACAATGACAGAATTTTCATTTTTGGGTGAACTATCCCTTTAAGTAAGGCAGTAATGTTATAACAGACAATTTCTATATCTCTGTATATTAGATTTATGAGAATGAGGTCCTAAAATGAAAAATGTCACCGATTACATTACTTTTCAGAAACTTAAATAAAAATGAGCTCCAATGTAACTACAGATAAGCCATCCGCAAGGTAACAGTGGAATTCAAAGTTTTGAGTCTTAAATTGCGTTAGCCTTACGGCAACAGGTCATGTCTCCTTTGCTTCTCTCTTGAAGCTTCAAATATATATATATGACTTTCACATAATGCAGGCCGTGTAGTTTGGGCATAACATCTTAATCAAGAAAAAAAAAGAAATTAATTAAGAGAAAAAACTAAATAAAGTGTCTTAGTAAAGTGTTGGGCCACCAAGAGCCACCATAACAACTTTTTGGACTGAAGCTGTTATGGTTTTGGACACCACCGTCATCAAAACACCAAATGAAAGCATATACTGTATTTTGGACGAATGAAGCTCCCCAGATTTCAGAGACTTAGAGAATCTATGCCAAAGAACATGAAACTCTTCTGGTGGCACGTAGTAGCCCAACACCTTATTAAGACACTTTGTGTTGGTTATAATAATATATTTATGAACTATATAGACACATCTTACTTTAATCTTACCTAACATATGTCAATAGTTTGTGCATGTTAAAATTAATTGACTATGTGTTACCCATGAGAAGTCGTACATACCAGAGTTTGCATGGCTCCCACTCCACTTGCTTCCATTTGTGGCCCTAAAAATAGTGAGACTTTTTCCTGCCCACATGCTGTTCTGATTGGCTGTGGGTTTAGATTGATTTTGACGCATCTCACAGTCGCGTCGCTTATAGTGTGGACAGGCAAATTGCTTGTCGCTGGAATCTTATCGCATCGCGTCTGGTTAGGACATGGTGTAAGGCTTAATCCTGGCTTAATATAAGCCCTGTATGTGAAACCGGCCCATATTGTTTTATTTGGTTATGTGTTTCCTAAGCAATGAGGCACATGTATTTTAGTTTATTGTGCCCAGAACAGAGGCTGCAAGTTGTATAGTGTATTCCAGCAGTTTTTATTTTTTTATGTGTGCAGAGACTCGATCAGCAGACCCAGCATCAGAGTCTTCATCTCTGCTCAGCCCTGAGTCTGACACTCTTCCTCCTGCATCTCCCTCCTCGGCTTCTCATCCTGTCTTCATCTCCTCTGAGTCTAGTCCTTTACCTTCTTCTTCTTCGAAGAACAATCTGACCTCTGACCTGTAACGCTGCCTGGATCATAATCACACACTGTTCGCTGGTTGGCCAGAGGAGAACTGAGCGACTGAGCCTGGGTTCTCCCAAGGTTTATTTCTCCATTCTGTCACTGAGTGTCTTTTTGAGCTCACCAAGTCTTCTCCGTTTGCGTTGCCTTGTTTGGTTGCTGTCTGTAAGTTTAAAAAATATATATATTAGAAAAAAAATAACAATTACAAAATGCAAGTTGAGTGATGTAGTATCAAATACCATTTTGTCGACACAGATCATGCTTCTTTCTTCGGATGGAATAAATAATCTCATGGATTTCACTCTGGAGCTCTTCCTGCTACTGTGAGTCCTGTGTCTCTCTTGAAAACCAGAAATAAGCAAAGTCGACCATTACAGAAAACACAGTATCACTGCAAAAATGTAGACAAATATATATGGAAATGTATACACCAGCGACTATATTACACACCAGTGGCTGCCCATTGCTTGCCATCACACACCCACCGATCTGCATCCTCCATAGAGATGTTTAACTCCTGCTTGAGACTCTCAAGATCGGCTGCTTCCATTTCTGCTCTCTGTGTAGTCTATTTAAAAAGAGAATAAAATGACAGAAAACATAGTATCACTGCAAAATTAACCACAATTGCCCCTGAAAGAAATGCAGGGGAGAGCACAATCACATTCATAGTGTCTCCAGGGCCCAGGAAACACCTTAACGTGCAGTCTAGGCTTCTTACTTTGACAAATCTTTTCGCCAGTGTCTTGTGGAGACTCTCCACCTTCCTATTGTTCATCCCATGGCAAGTACAGTAATCATATCTCCTCTGCCTATAAAAACACAAAACCAATAAGAACAAATCAATTGTACAATCTAGCATTGTGTGTCAAACACACTGGTTAACCCTTTTTTCAACCAACCTGACTTGGTCGTGTAGCTCGGATAACTTTTCTGCCATCTTTTCCAAATAAGGCCAGTGCCTGTAAAGGGAAAATTGCCCAAACTGGTAAGGAGACAAACCAGGATCTAAGTGACTAGTACAATTCCTGTAACACTACAGTATGTAGTCATATGTATGGTATATGTCATATCAGCACTGATAAGGTAGTAGCCATATTCATTTTCTAATTCCAGAATATAAAAAATTTGTGATTTTTAGCTAGTCATGGTGTTATTCCCATGCATGGCATATATTAATAAAGGTAAAACATCAGTAAAAACTTCAGTTATCATTTGGCAATGGCTATCTACCTGCAAGCAATGTCCATACAAAAGAGTGTTGCATTTGCAGCTTGTGCCAGCTCCTTCTGCAGGAACATTGGGTCGGCATATATTTCACCACGGTAGAGGCTCAAGCCTTGCAGCGAGATTCATGTCTGCACACAGCTATTTCAAGGCCCTCTTCATCCACCTTGGCCCTGGACTTCTGTGCTATTTCTCTGCCTGCTGGAAATGTTGCCGGTCCGCAGACATCATGACCTGTCCTCTGAAAGTAGAAACAATATGTTACATGTAATCCCAGGACAAGAAAACATTCAATTAAAAAGAGTTAAAGAAATCCTTACACTAAACATCTGGCTTCTAATGTGGTCAACAAAGGCAGATACTTTGGCATCTTGTGCGATGAACAGTCCATCAAAAAGAGATGGTTCGTCTGTCCTGTTAAATAAGAGGAATTCATCGCCAACACAATTACATAATAATGATTAAACGTTGCATTCACCTAAATTAATATGACAATTAACCATAAAGGTGCCACACATTTTAGTCTGTATGAATCACATTTGATCTGGAACACTGTGTTTAGAGTATCAGCTTGTATTTGTCCTGTGGGAATGAATGCTGTAATGTGGAATTAACTCGTGTAAGAAGTAAAAAACATACTGTTTAAAGTACAAAAATAAATAACTAAATCTTTATTTGTGTTTGTGTCTTCAGGCGACAGAAGGGAGAAAAAGTTCCTGAACAATTTACCAGATTGCTGTCGTAGAACTGTAATATAACAAGCTTGTTTAAAACAGTGCTATATCTCTCAAAACACTCTTTAAATTGTAAAAGCATTTACGTTTGAATGTGAAGCAATCACACATTTGACACATTTTGTTACTTTCCATGAATTTCAAATAAAAGTATAATTATGTAATGACTAGAGCCAAAGAAAATTATGTTAAAGAAATATGTTTAGATGCCACAAAATGATTGTTATTTTTTACAGAAATAAGGTAAAGTACAGTTTCTCTATAAATAACTATCAGTCCATTCAACCAATAGCTATACTTGCTTTTCCTTTAGAGGGTCATGGCATGGGGGGTCTAGAGCCCATCGCATCTAGCACTGGGTGACAGGTGAGATGCAGCATGGACACAAAAATAACTAATAAATAAGTGGTTTTAAACTTGTCTTGAACCGGTAATGTTTTCTATTAGCGTCTGCAGATATAGCCAGCATGTCTGGTGTGCATGCTGGGCATTTAAAGGGCTCCATCAGGCACAGATCTTCTTTCTTAAAACTGCAGAAGGCAAACTCCCGAAAGACTCTGTGGAAGAAGGTATCGCCACAAACACTACCCGTCTGGAAAGAAGGATGGTATTATTTTGGTTAATAAAAGATTTTGAAGTCTGGAATTCAAACACTTTGGAAATAAAAACAGCCCTTACCCGACCAGTGCAAAGACATCGATGTTCAAGCATTCTGAGAAATGCTTGTTGGGATAAAGCTGGGCTGGCTAATTTCATCTGCTCAAATGATGTGAACAGATCAAACTTAAACAGCATTTGGCAGCTGGTGGTTGCTGGCCAGGATCTGTATTGAAGCAAGTCACTAATCCCAGGAGTCCATCTGGAAGAACAAAGTGGACAGCTTATACACGGCAGACACAGGTTGTGTGGACCTTAAAACAAACGTGTGTTTACTATTTGACCAGTATTTGTACAGCACAGGACAAAAAAATATAGTCAGCCATTATTATGCTTGACTTCATCTGGTCGGATATAAAAAGGTAGAAGGAAGTGACGAGACATGCCGTTGATAGTCACCAATACAGTCTGCTTTCCTGGGATAATTTTGAAGTTTTGGTTTGGACCACAGGAACAGATTTGTATCGGTGGAGGAACTGGAAGCACACACACTGCAGTAAATCACATTTCAGAAAGTAATATCAGTAATGTCTACACATTTACTCAACAAAAGATTCAGTTAAAGGAAACTGCAGAGGGCACTTAGTACATTATCTGAACATACCTTGTTCACTGAGTTGCAAGAAAATATACATTTGTATCAATACGATACATTTTATTTGAATATATCATTAGATGAACTTTATGAGAACATATAATAAGTGAATTACCAGTATGAACTTCATTGACTTCAATGGATTTAATTAAATTAATTTGAAACTCATGACTGCTCAAAACAGTCTAAATTTATGAAACCTACATATTCTTTTTCCAACAAAACAGCATCAATATTACTCCGTAAAATAAACATTTTGTTTGTAAACATTTCATTAATAAACTTTTACTTGAAAAAATGAGATGATAAACAGCTTGAATCTGTTCATGCTGCAATGGTTCATCAATAGTGGCAGCAAAGTGAAATGTGGACTTTTGTGGGAAATGTGGGAAGGATCAAATGTGTGTGTGTAGGAAAGAGAATAAATGTATTTTACAGAATTAATTTGAGACAAATCTAACCAATAGATGAAAAACATCAGCATAATTTCATGTGTAAAGCTACAGTTCACTTTCAGGTCAATACAGACCCGAACGCAAAAGCCACAGTTTAAATAGTTCATATTTCTTACATTAAATCAGATTTTATTTATTTATTTATTATTTTGACAGAATCTATACAAAATTCCATCTTCGTACTAAAAACTATAGATTTATTAAAAACGAAATAAAATGCTTGTACCTCTTCTGGGTCGAAATGGAGCCGAATGCAATAAGAGTTTAGACAGACGTTTCAATAGAGTCTCTGATTTCAACTTTAGTTTAGTTTAAAGAGTTTGGTGAATATAAATGATGATTCTCTGGCATTTATTTAGTAAAAGACAGTAAAACAACTTTTAAGGCATTTCAGAGAAACTCCATGAAGGAAGATTAATATCTAATATTGTAAAAGGCTGAAAAACAGATTGTTTTAAAGGAGCAGCTCTAGTTCTCTGGTGATTTTGGACTTGATTTGGTAGTTAGTCTTTAAAGAGACAGTGCAGTCAGCATCAGTGTTGCTCGCCCGCACGGCTCTCTGGAAGCGATGGCAGAAGCCGTGAACGATCACACAGGCCTCCTCCAGTTTGAAGGACTCGTCATCTTCACAGAGGAACTCCACCAGAGCCTTGCTGCTCTTCTGTGAGCTTTCCAGCTCATCCTGAGCTTCCTTCAGCCTCACCTCACAGCCTGAAGGAAGAAGTGATGGACTTACACACTGAACAGGAGCATCAGCATCTGTGAACATGATCTGGACACACACGCACCTCTAGAAATGTTCTGGTCTGCATCTGGATTTCAGCATCTGCCTGAGCTCTGACTCTGAGCTCTGAGACTCGGCTTTGTAGTCGAGAAAGATCCTCCAGCACAGACTCTTCTGACGACCTGACCACAGAAACAGCGGATCGTTCACTCTCTAATATTATCCACATTATCATGTCCTACGAGCACGGCTTGTTTTTGTGTAAAGCTGATGAAAATGACGTCACAACAAACAAAGCCTATTTTTAAACCTTTATTTTCTACATTAAATGTAACATATAATTGTATCATAATACTTTGTACAACAAAACATCAAAGCATCGTCAAGTTATGTTTACCACTGGCTTTATTTTACTCATAAATTGAAATCACAGTGAACATTAACGCTGTGAAACATTATATTGACTTTAATTTAATGATACTTTTGACAAATGAAGGAGTAGGGGTGCATGTGTAACATTTGTTAGAGAAGATATGGCATTTAGAGAGATAGGAATAGGAAATGAGCATGAATACATAGTCATAGAGATCTTGACGAAGGAAGGAGAGCTCATAATTATTAATTATTATAATCCTTGTAAGAAATTAGATCTGAATGGGTTACTGCAAACTGAAGGAATGGATGGAAATAAGAGAGTGATTTGTGGGGATTTTAATGCACATCGTACATTATGGGGAGGAACAAAAACAGATGTAAACGGAGAGGTGATCGAACAACTGTTAGAGGAAAAGGAACTGGTTTGTTTAAATGATGGGAAAAGGACCAGACTGGATGTACACACTGGGAATATGTCAGTATTGGATTTAACTTTGGTGTCAAATAATTTAGCAGGGAAATGTGAGTGGGATGTAAATTATGAAACATCAGTAGGGAGTGATCATTATCCAGTTTTTTGTGGAATATTACTACAGGAAAATAAACAACAAGAGAAAAGAATAGGGAAGTGGATATTTGATTGTGCTAATTAGGAAAAGTTTAGTTTTATTTGTGAGAGTGAAATAGACAAAATAGATTTAAATGAAAATATTGAAGAGATAAATAAAAAAAATTGAAAACAAAGCGGCTAATGAGTCAATTCCTAAAAGTAATGGACACATTAAGAGGAAGGAGGTGCCTTGGTGGACAGATGAATGCAGTGCAGGAGTTAAAGAAAGAAATAAAGCTTTAACATTTTTAAGAAGAACTCATAATTTTCAGAATTTAATTAAATATGAGCAAATGCAAGCAAAGGTAAGGGAATGCAAAAAGACAAAGTTGGCAGAAGTTTTGTAATAAAATAGGTGGATCAACACCTGTGGGAGAGGTATGGGACATGATTAAAAGCATGAGAGGAATCAGAAGAGAATGGAAATACCCTGTTATGAAGGAGGGGGAAAAGCAGCAGTATCGGATGAAGAAAAGGCAGAAATGACAGCAAAGGCACTCGTTGAAATCCATAGCTCAAATAATCTAACTGAGGAGGGAGAGAGAGGAAGGGAATTAACAAAATCAGTTTATTCTGGAAGGATTGAGAGGCGGAAGGAAACTAATAGTACAAGGGATGCGCTGTTAACTATGGAAGAAATGAAGAGGGCAATAGCAAGAGCTGGAATAACATCTCCTGGAAAGGATGAAATCTGCTACATAATGTTAAAACATTTGGGTGTTTTGGCATCTATAAAACTGTTAGGCTTTTATAATGAAGTTTGGGTAAAAGGAAAGTTACCTATTGGATGGAAAGAGTCAGTGATTATTCCTATTAGGGAACCTGGGAAATGACCCGTCAAATCCAAAGAATTATCGGCCAATAGCATTGACCTCACATATAGGAAAGATAATGGAAAGAATGATTACAGAGAGAATAGCATTTTATTTGGAAAGTAGAGGAATTATATCTCCTCATCAGAGTGGTTTCAGGAGAGGAAGAGGAGCTATGGACCCCATTATATGTGTGGAAACAGATGTTAAGAAAGCTCAGGTTAATAAGGAGTCAGTGATGGCAGTCTTCTTTGATGTCGAAGAGGCATATGACACGGTTTGGAAAGAGGGGTTGATCAAACTTGATATGATAGGAATAACAGGTAGAATTTATAATTGGATTAAAGATTTTTTATTTGACAGATTTATTCAAGTCAGAATTGGGAAAGTTTTATCTGGAAGATATATGGTAGAAAATGGCACACCCCAGGGCCGCGTCATAAGTCCAATACTCTTTTCAGTTATGATAAATGATGTATTTTCTCAAGTTCATGGAGACATGGGGCGTTCATTGTTTGCTGATGACGGGCATTGTGGAAACGGGGAAGGAATATAAATCATATCACGGGAAAAATACAAGAGGCAATTGAAGTAATAGAAAAATGGTCATATGGGAAATCAGGTTTTAACAAAAACGATAATGTTCACTCAGAAAAGAGGCATTGATACAGAAATAAAGATGTATGGACAAACTATTGAACAAGTTAAAGTTTTTAAGTTTCTGTGTGTGGTTTGAAGCAAAATTAACATGGAATGAACATATTGAAAAGACTGACACTGAGTGTAAAAAGATTTTAAATGTGATGAGATGTCTAAGAGGATCAGAATGGGGAGCGAGTAGAGTTGCAATGAAAAGTGTCTATATAGCACTGATGAGATCAGTGTTAGACTATGGAAGTATTGTTTATGACTCGGTAGCAGGAACTTTGTTGAAGAAGTTGGATGTGATTCAGGCTCAGGCTTTGAGACTTTGTTGTGGTGCTTTTAAAACGACTCCTGTATCTGCTCTTCAGGGAGAAGTGGGTGAAATGCCATTACAAATCATACGAAAGCGGTTAATGATAAACTACTGGGTAAATCTTCAAGGTCATTCAGAAGACCGTCATCCAACAGTAAAGGCACTCTTTCCGTGCTGGGAAAAGGAAAGGTCTAAACGGAAGTGTTTTGCATGGAATAGTGACAAAGAAGCTGGAGAAATGATTTTAAGTCAGAAAAGATACATTCCAACAGTAGCATTATCAATAACTCCAGCTTGGTTGTTTCCTGCAGTACTCATAGATTTTGATATGCTATGGTTAAAGAAAGAATCTGGAAACATTGTAGCTGTTGTTGAAGATAGACTACAAACTGTATATCAAGCATTTGTCCCAGTATAGACGGATGGATCTTAAGATCCTAATACGGGAAGAACAGGTTTTGCTTTCAGTATTTCATCCTTAAAGATTTCTGTTAATAGGGGAACATCAGATAATTTATCAGTACACACAGTAGAGATGATGGCAATAGCAACAGCACTTCAGTGGATAGAGGGATAAAAGATAATGAAAAGGTTGATGGTTTAGCAAAACAGGCTTTGGAAAATGAGGAGGTCCTGAATATTTCACTTAGTAAATATGAAGCAAAAGCAGTAATTAAAGCATATACCACAAAAGAGTGGCAACAGTAAATGGGATACAGTAAATACAGGACGTCATCTTTATGAAATACAACGAGAAGTAGGAGTAGTGAGGATAACTAAAAGAAGCACCAAAGAGGAAAATATTTTAACAAGATTAATGGTTGGACATACTATGCTGAATAAAACCTTAAAAATAATAAATAAACCTCCAACAGGATTATGTGAGCATTGTGGAGTAGAGGAATCAGTAGAACATGTTATTTGTGTTTGTCAAAAGTATAATGAACGAGAAATAATGAAAAATGAACTTAGAAAGATGGGAATGGATGAATTAAAGCTTAAAAATATAATTACTTATGGACTAGAGAGTTTATTTCTTTATCTCACGAGAACAGAGCTGATTAAGAGATATTTTTTTTTTATGAAATGGGCAAATTCTGGTCTACACTCCAATACATTAGGTGGCGATAATGAATCGAATCGCCAAAAAAGGAAGAAGAAGAAGAAGCTGCTGGATGTTTACTCGTCTCACAGTGAAACCGAAAGCAGTCGATGACTGTAAAGACGCCATTTCGGAAGATAGAAAACCAGCAATCGCTTCACATGTGAGTAAGTTCGTTAAACTTTTCATAGCTGTAATATCAATAGAGTATTGCGTCTCAACAGACTTTATGACGAACTCAAACTCAAACACATGATAAAGTGGAAAGTTACTTTCGTTATCTAGGCCTACTTCACGACACGTCAACTGTCATAAAATGGCTAAACTTGCACTTACTTTTTCCTTTAACAGGAGAATATTAGTTTAATGTTGAAATCTTTGGTTGACTTTAAACAACTTAATTATCTTTATAATCTAGATGTGTTCAGTGACGCAGTAAGACTGGGGAAAGAAAGTGTAGGCCTAGTCGCAGGATAATCACATAGGCCTAAACGCGTAAAAATAACATCATATCTGCTTAATGCGAGACGAAAAACAGATTGTGAAAAACATCTGCAAGAGTTCAGCAGTGTCATTAAAGTGAAGGTGAATCCAGTGTTTAAACGCTGTGTTTTAAAGTGACACTTATATGTTTGTGATTATCCTGCGACTGCACTTCCTTTCCCCAGTCTCACTGCGCCACTGAACACATCTAGATTATAAAAATAATATTAGGATTCTACTGTGCTTCACTACAGATACCTGCTTTCACAAAGGGGAAAAGACAGCTGTCAGCATACGAGGCGGAAGAAACTAGAAAAATAGCGAATGAGCATATTCACGTGGAAAGTGTTATTGGATTGGTTAGAAGGAAATATCAGATTTTGCAAAGTAGGGCCATCATGCCCATCGAACACATGGCAACAAAACCAGGTGAGTCACTGACATTGATTGATAAGATTGGAGTTATTTGCTCTGCCTTGTCAAATTTGTCAGAGTCCGTGGTCCCACTGAAGTAAAAATTACAAAAACTACCAGAACATGGCATAAACGGGTCATGGTTGGTAGAGTCCTGCACGGGTTTGGGTACCCGACGGGTGACCCGCAAATTTTGCTCAGACGGGTGAAAAATATCCACCTGTGTCGGATACGGGTGCGGGTCGGGTCGGACACGGGGGAAACACGGGTTTAAACACGGGTTTATGCAAACGTAAAAATATATAGCCTATGCATATTTTTAGGAACACATCTACAAAAATATGCCTGTATTTCAAGTTGATAAAAAATACACATCAGTTTATTTGTGCCCACGCGCCACACCCTCCCAGGATCTATAACGTTACTTTCACTTTAGGCTACTTTCACTTTTAAAAATTCATCATAACCGCGCGCGCGATCTGCAGTCGTCTAGATGGATGCTGAGGAGTTGAAGAAAAGAATAGCTAGTGGAGATTGTAAAGTTGTCGACAATAGTCATCAAAAATCAAGTCCAGTGTGTGGGAGAAATTTGGAGTTATCTGAAGAAAATATTGTGAAAGGCTTTGCTGCATGCATTTTCGTGTTGGATAGCCGCAAATGTGGAACTATGCAGCACGCAGATAACTGTGGTAATTAACCAAGCAGTTCTATCGAACAGTATTTTTCAAATTTAACACTGTTAAGCAGAGTGCGAATTACCCCACCATAATTGGGGGGTACTGCTCCTTCACTTCTTCTTTGACCATCATGGTCCACTACCATATCAATCCCCACCGTGATCGCCAAGTGCAACATGTGTTGTGCAACACACATACAAGGTCTAAACATGCGACAAACTGATAATCAGTAGGCTACAGAATATCTCATTGTTATTATATATCCACAAGAGAACTGTTTTGATCAACTCCCAAAAGTTAGAATTAAGTGCACTGAAATACTATTCTAATTACTAGTAAAAGTAATATCTTTACAAGAAGCCTATTGCCAATTTCAGGGTTTTTCCTGGTTCAAAATGAGGTGGAGGTGGTAAAATCATAATAATGTATTTTAATAATAAGATTTTTTTGTAGATCATCATATAGCCTAATGTGTTTCCCCCATTTGTTGGTTGGTGGAGTAAAAATAATAATAATAATAATAATAATAATATTATAATGTGTGTTCAGTGACCCATATTCTGGCAAACCGTTTGCCAATCATGTCTAGCAGTCGGCAAAGCAAACTGTTTACCAACACGCCATTTACCAACAAGCGATGGCTAACTCGCAAAGCACTGCAATGTTCCTTCCAGTTTTCCCAGCACGATACCATACATACGGCATAAAGTAAGAGGTTGAGAATAAGAGGCGGGGCACCAGTCTAACAATTTCTAAGTTGAAGTTCACGCAAACAGGTATTAATAGACAAGTTTTAGTCAAATATTGATTGTTTATTGCTTAATTAGTAGAACGCAATTATAGCCTTTTAGAATATAGCTTATTAATCCAATATATAAAGAATCCAACAATATAAGATAGTGGCATGACTACTTGTCTCACAGTGAAACCGAAAGCAGTCGATGATTGTAAAGACGCCATTTCGGAAGATAGAAAATCAGCAATCTCTTCACATGTGAGTAAGTTCGTTAAACTTTTCATAGCTGTAATATCAATAAAATATTTGCGTCTCAACAGACCTTATGACGAACTCAAACTCAAATACATGATAAAGTTCAAAGTTACTTTCGTGATACTACATGTCAGTAATACTTATACTTATTTACTTAATCCTGTGTATAAATGAAGATGCTGTGTTTGAAAGTGGCGACATGTTGCTCTACAAACCAACGTTATTTACAGTAACTGGAGAAAAACTGTTGATGTTAAGTTAAAGTAAAATAAATGCCATTTAAATAAAATGTTTCAAAATTCAGTTGTGTTTTTTGTGTCCACATACAGGTCTGAAATCAAGTCTCTCATCAAGGAGGAAGAGATGGAGCAAACTTCCTGTAAAATGAGAGAGAGGAGGAGAACCATACCTGTAAGATGAGTGTGTGTGAGGAGAGAGAGCAGGAGAACCAGACCTGTAAAATGAGTGTGTGTGAGGAGAGAGAGGAGGAGAACCAGACTTGTAAAATGAGTGTGTGTGAGGAGAGAGAGGAGGAGGTGTCTGTTCACACTCAGAGAGCAGCATCTCCAGTATCCAGCTGTGTGTCTATGAAGAGTAACAACTCCTTGATGAATCCCCCTGATCTCAGTGATGGACCATCTTCAGGATCCAGCTGTGTGTCCATGAAGAGTAACAACTCCTTGATGAATCCCCCTGATCTCAGTGATGGACCATCTTCAGGATCCAGCTGTGTGTCCATGAAGAGTAACAACTCCTTGATGAATCCCCCTGATCTCAGTGATGGACCATCTTCAGGATCCAGCTGTGTGTCCATGAAGAGTAACAACTCCTTGATGAATCCCCCTGATCTCAGTGATGGACCATCTTCAGGATCCAGCTGTGTGTCCATGAAGAGTAACAACTCCTTGATGAATCCCCCTGATCTCAGTGATGGACCATCTTCAGGATCCAGCTGTGTGTCCATGAAGAGTAACAACTCCTTGATGAATCCCCCTGATCTCAGTGATGGACCTGCTGTGACCTCTGACCCTGTGTGAGTATCATTAAGTTCAGGGCTGGTCCCGATTCTGTTGGCGCCCTAGACGAGATATTATATTATATTAATCGCCCCTAAAAACTACAACACTGGCAAGAACACACACAAACACAAGTGTACGGGTGTACAAATAGTTGTTAAAATAAAGGGTAAAAAGGCTATATAAAATATGTATCTAAATGTAATATATTTATAGATGACAGTCTTGGAATCCAGATAACTAGTTAGCCTCATTCGCCTCTTACCTAGTGATCCTATTCTTAAACATAGACTGGAAAATTACATATCAAAACTTAAATGGTTGCTGAACGTAATCTGCTGCTTTACATTTATTTTTATTTTCTATTAATATAAAACCTGTGCCTGGTCACCTAAAACTGCAAGTCAAAGCAGTAAATCCAACCAAGTTGTCTTTCAAATTTGTCTCAAACTATCAATATGCTCTGGGAGTTTTAGGCGCAGTAGCCAATATGGCCGCTAGGTGACATTCAAACTCCATTTGGTGATTTAAAAACTTGAAGGGTTTTAATTTCATGAATGCTTTGGACCACTGGCCTCTTTTGATAAAAGACACATAGGATTTTATTTCTGAAGTGAAAGCAAGCAACAACAGAAGTAAAAATAAAGTTTTACACTGAACTTGCATTAAATGTAAATAAAATGAAAAAGTTTCCACTAGTGGTCCGTTCCAGTTAAAATATTCTAAAGTAGTTCCTCAAAATATTAAATATGTTTAAATATGTTTTAAAAATTAGACATAAATAAATAAATAAACTATAACTGACAAAAGGCATCGACATTGAAACTTATAGCAATTAATTGACTAATTCACTGTTAATAAATGAAGAGTTTATTTGCAGAAACTCATAAACGGCATGTTTAAAAAAATGAACTGACTTCTGTGCATTATTCTCCACATATAGCACATTCTGAATCTTAAACACGTTTTGTCACAAAAGCCGGTATTGTCCATTGTCATGGCATCGCAAGTTCATGTTTTACAGCAGAAACCGACAAGCACCCTTGTTGTTTGTGAACACAACCCGATAAGTCTGTTTTAGTAAACATGTAAAAACATAGTTAACCATTAATAAAACGTGTTTTCTCTCTAAAACTATGCATAATACACATACTGCTCTATAAATTACAGTATTGTTGGCCAAACAAATCTGCAAAGAAACAATTTAAAATAAATGTATTTTTTCTCAGCATCAACAACAGGAAGAGAAAGAGAGCAGCTTCTTCAGGATCCAACTGTGTGTCCATGAAGAGGCAAGAGCCCCCAAAATTCAGTGATGAAGCAGTGACCTTTGACCCTGTGTGAGTATCATCATGTAGAGTGAGAGACACATGAACACAGAATGCACAAAGGTTCAGAACTTTAACATGTATAACAAGAAACAAGTGGAATTCAAGATGCAAAGAAAGGAATCCTTTCACTTTGTTAAAGTGTCTTAAATAGTGTTTTCTTACGCTTCTGTCTGTCATTTCCCTGTTAGATCTACATTTACACAGGAATAATTTTTGTTAAATGTTGCATCAGTGTTATATTGACAGTTATCCTCTAAATTAGTGATGTACTGAAATGATCAATCTTGATAAAAACTGAAACGAGAAAATTCTGGCTAGAAATAAATAAAATCAGTGGTTCCCAATCTGGTTGTCGTGACGAATGGCTAGGGGCAGGGCCGTCGCTAGTGGGGTGAAACGTGGTGACAATTATAGGGGCCACTGCTGCCCAGGGGGTCCCACAAAATCCAGCAGTTAAACTATATAGGCCCCTGTTGTATGAATAATTCTAATATTTATGTTAGTTGTATGCCTGAGATTTAAATGAAAACCACAAAAACATGCAATTTGGTAAAAAATTTTTTTACCTCCCTATAAATGGTTTAGTCCGATCTAAAGTATTTATTCAAGGCTCGAAATTGCGACCATTTTGGTCGCATATGCTCCTGAAATTTAATCTGTGCGACCTAAAAATATATTTGGGAGCATTTGTGCGAGTGCAAATAATGGTTGTGGTGCGACCTGTTTTCATTTCTCTAAAAAACGTTTGCAAATTACTTTACAGTGTGTACCTTATGTGCACTGATACGCGATGGCCGGACCATCATTCTGTCCAACGTTATATAACCAATCCAGCGGTTTTCCTGCATTGAATTTTTTTTGGCGGCCGCCAAAGCCTTATTTGATCGGTGAGTGATGTAGAATAGAATGACTGCTGCGCTTGACAGGGCGCAGATATAAGTACGAGAGAGAGCACCGGCAGCGCGCGCGCACTCTCAAGTCTTCAAACAGCATGAGCGCTGTCTTGCTCTCTCTCCCTCGCGCATATTAATCAAAATCATTTGACACGATAGAAAAAGGGCGGAAGACCAAGGTTTCACGTGGAGCATTCGGAGGGGTTTTTTCTCCTGAATTACAGCGGAGTATGAATTGTGCTAAAAAAAATAAACTGCCGGGATAATCACACTTGTGCCGTAGGGCTACACGTCCACTAATGACACGTCCGATTCGCGATCTAATGACTCATTTGAACCGATTCACTGAATCGGTGTATAACAAATCGGTAACACTTTACAATAATGTTCCATTTATTAAATTATAGTTAACTACGTTAGTTAACATGTACTATTAATAAACTGCACTTTGTTAATTTGTTAACCATTGTTAATGTTAATTTCAACATTTAGGCTACTAATAGCCTACATTATTGAAATATAATTTTTTTATTTGTTAACATTGTTAATGCACTGTGAAGTAACATGAACGAACAATGAACAGCTGTATTTTTATTAACTAAGATTAACAAAGATTAATACAGTATATTAATAGCAATCGAGTGCCAAGTGCCAAGCAAAAAATGCAGGGACAGGTGTGTGCAAACAAATCAGGTTCATCAGGTTCGATTATTAAGGCTTTTAATCGGCAGGATGCTGCTGGTCGTTCCACTCTATTGGCAGAGCTAATTATACGTCAAATATAACATCGCATACACCATCGCCAAAGAAGAGCTTGCCTTCACTAAATTTAAACCCATGTTGCAGCTCATGGAAAAAGAACGGAGTTGCGATTAACATGACGTATGCAAATGACAAATCATGTGCCTAAATAGAGCCAGAAGACCAAATTTTAAATCTTGGCCACAGGATGTGTAAAGCCCCAGTGAAATGAAATCTGTTAATATATAATTTGTAGTTGTGGTGCTCCTTAATTTTTGGTGGGTGCTCCTAAATTTTTGCTGGTGCTCCTAACTTTTTGAAGTTGGGAGCACCAGTGCTACCAAGTAAAAAAGTTAATTTCGAGCCCTGTAATTATTCAGTCAGTGACAAACATCAGATGGACCCAATAAAATTGTAAGTCCCACCTCAGCTCGTGAACAGAACCAATCAGAGTTGAGGCGGCAGTGCCTGAGGGTAACGATGAACTTGGTGGAAGAGCAGGAGATTGACTGACAAAATGTCGGGGAAAAGAAAACATAAATCAGGGTACCAGAAACGCTATGAAAAGAAAGAGAGGGAGGCCAGGAGAGTTGTTGTATCCCAGTCGATCAAGACGTTCTTAAAGACAAGTTGTATTGTTATTTCGCTGGGAATAAGAAAACTACCGTCTACAGCCAGCCGGGTACACTTTTCATTATCGGTGCGCACCACAATCGACCGAATGATTACTTGGTCAAAATTCCTGTCTTTTACACTATTGTAAATAGAGTTAACCCCTTAACGCCTGAATTTATAAAGCTGTATATATAAAAAAAAAAATTCTGTGTGTTTTTGACTTTAGGTAGATGGTAAATAATGTTGAGATTATCAATTTCACTTTTGCACAACAAATAAATAGAAATTTTGGTATGTTGCAAATTTGCGACAACAGGCATTTAGGGTAATTTTGGTATGTTGCAAATTTGCGACAGTGGGCATTTAGGGTATTTTTTTACAAAATGGAAAAATTAATAAAACACATTTTCCCATCTCAGGAATGTAGATTTTATTCATGGCACAAAGTTGTTAGAACTTATAAACTTTATACTTATAAACTTTGACAAATTAATGAATCTTGACAACAGCAAGAAACAAAACACTCTCCTACTCCCTAACATTGACAGTAGTTTTGATACATTCCATGTTACACTCTGTTTAACTCTTTCCTTGTTTCTCCAGTGCATACATTATATATTCTTATAGTGTTATATCCTAACATTCTATTTTTTGTGAAAAAAAAAAAAAAAATTTTTTTTGGCTGAAACCATCTAAATACAGCATTATTATAATATGTAGCCATTAGCCCAATCCAGCCGTTATGGCCCAATGTCGCAGATTTGCTACAAACAGAAATCTACAAAGTACGTAAAAAATATTCGTCACATGAAGTCTATATGAATAACATAGCTATAGAAGCAATCAATAAGCTGGTACATATTTTTATCTTAGCACAACTTAACTCATTTTGGGAAATTTCTCCACATTTGCGCACTTGATATGCGGATTTTGCAAAACAAAATATTAGCTTCGGTGAACCGGATGTAGTTCCCACTCCGACCGCTCCTACGATAAACCAGTGCGTGCAAAATGTTCCTAGGTATGTATCGAATGTGCACAAACAGGCATTGGGGGAAAACACACGCTATCTCGCCTGCAGTCTGAATGGAAGGGGTTTGTTGCAAATTCGCGACAGTAGGCGTTAAGGGGTTAAAAAATTTACACGAGTCACGACGCATTGCATTATGCACCTGACCTGCCGGCTGATGATGTATTTATTACATCAATAAAACACGAACACACACTGCACTAGAATGAATACATTTTAGCTTTTTTAAATAATATTATCTTTATTAAAAAATAAGACAATAAATGACTTTATTTTTTTAATTTGACTGCCTTCTTGTCAATTTATAAATGTTTACTTTTAGATTTATGAATTATAACAGACTGATGGGGAAAAAAACATTATTTTGCTGTTACTTTTTAAAAATTGGTTTTATTATTATTTAATAAATTATTTTTATTAGTTGTAATTTTTATATAAATGTAACTTTTAAAATAAAGGTTTTACAACAACATCACCTTCTTCTGTTATATGTGGGCCTCCATGCTCATCTATTGTACAATATATGATATTGACACATCAATCTTTTTTTCAGGGGCCCCGAATCCTCTAGCTACGGCCCTGGCTAGGGGTGCCACAAAATCTCTGCTCATTTCAATATTTTTAATATAAATATACAGTTTTTTAATGTAAATGTAAGAAACTCTGATCGATCTGCCATAAATCAGCCAATAATAACTTCCTATGAATTGACTGATTATCTCCAAACTTGCCAATCATATGTTGATGACACAAAAAATGCAAGACTGCTCAAACCAGACCGTGAGAGAAAATATGAAATAACTTTTAAAAGTCAGGATTCATATTAGCTGATCAAGATAACAGGAAATCTGTGATCAGTATAAAATCTGTAATTTTCTATTTCTAAAGGAAAGGTGGCAGGTTCTTTAGACATAAATGGGCTGTTTACACCTGGCCACTTGATGTGTTCTCAGTGATCTTATAGCTATCCGATCGTGAAAAGACCAGGTGTAAATGCCCTCCGAAACGCAATTGAGACGGATTTTTAAATCCTTCAGGAGGAGGTCTGGGCCGCATTTCAGACGAAACTGGACAAGTGTAAATGCATCTGGTTTTTGAAACCACATATTTAAATTTTACCCCTCCCAACAATGCTAAAAAATAAACTTTGTGAGAGCGTGTTATAGGCTATATGTAATGTTATAGCTAGATATGATGACGTTACTGCAACACGCATCGCCGCAGATGAGAAGCTGAGCATCTATTCATCAAGCCAACGTTCAAACTATCGCAAATCAAAGTGAAAGTAAGTCGTAGACGCTTAACACACAATCATCGTCATTAAAAGTAAAGAACCGAAATGATCTTACCAGGGCTGTTGTCGCTCTCTCCTACTGCGTTTTTGATTTTGAGATTAGCTGATGATCAATGAAATGCAGCTCATATCTGTTGCTTTCGCTGACGTGAACTTCATTAAATCTGCATTAGCGTGGGATTTGAAGATCGGATTTGTATCCATTTTGCGAAAACATTTATGTGACCAGGTGTAAATGGAATCGTTTTGATAAATCAGATAGCTGTCCGATCTGAGAAAACGCATGAAGTGGCCAGGTGTAAACAGACCCATAATTTTCTCTGACTTTTCACATGCCTCACTTGTGGCAAAGGGGATTTCAATGTGCAACTAGGAAATGCAGAAACAAACTGAGTTTGCAGTCTCTGTCATCAGTCTCAATTTACATGTAAATTAATTACATGTAATCATATCACACACAATAGATAGAAATTTGTCTGAAAGAGCAAACACTTATTTCTACATGTGGTATGATTTTCATATTAAACATATTAAAATATTTTCTTTGTTCACAAAGGTCTTTTCTGTTTGTTTTTGTGTCTCTGTCTTCTTAATGTGTTTTCAGTGGTGGGAGAGCTGACCAGATCAGAGATGTGTCCTGTCAGACCAGCACATCCTCCTCCTGTCAGAAACACATCAGTCATCATGACACAGAAGCAGCCCTGCAGCTCGATTCTCACCAGCCATTGCATGATGATCTGCAGAGAGTCAAAGACCAGCACAAAACCAGCATGAAGAACAAGTATGAGAGCTTATTTGAGGGAATCAAACTACAAGAGAATCAGACCCTCCTGAACAGGATTTACACACAGCTGTACATCATAGAGGGAGAGAATAAAGGAGTGAATGAAGAACACGAGGTGTTACAGATGGAGAAAAGTTATAAGACCCTCCAAGACACTCCAATCAACTGCAATGACATCTTTGATCCTTCACCTGAACTAGGATATGAGGAGAAGAGAAGAGAGAAGAAAGACAAAATCAAGACTGTTCTTACTAAAGGCATCGCTGGAATTGGAAAAACCGTCTCTGTGCAGAAGTTCATTCTGGACTGGGCCGAGGGAAAAGCCAATCAGGATGTAGATTTCATATTTGTGCTTCCATTTAGAGAGCTGAACTTGATTAAAGATCATCAGTACAGTCTTCACAGACTTCTGCTGGACTTTCATTCTGAACTTCAAGATCTGGACTCAAAGGTTTATGATGAATGTACAGTTGTGTTCATCTTTGATGGTCTGGATGAGAGCAGAATTACACTGATGTTTTCAGACAGTGAGAAAGTTTCTGATGTGACTGAGTCTTCATCAGTGGGTGTGTTGATGTCAAACCTCATGAAAGGAGATCTGCTTCCCTCGGCTCTCATCTGGATCACCACCAGACCAGCAGCAGCCAATCAGATCCCCTCCAAATACATCAACCGTGTGACAGAAATTCAGGGATTCAATGAGCCTCAGAAGGAGGAATATTTCAGGAAGAGAATCAGTGATGAGGATCAAGCCAGCAGAATCATCTCACACATCAGAAGAGCAAGAAGCCTTCACATCATGTGCCACATACCCGTCTTCTGCTGGATCTCAGCCACTGTGCTTCAAAGCATCCTGAAACAAGATCTCAGTGCAGAAATCCCTCAAACTCTGACTGAAATGTACATACACTTCCTCCTCATTCAAACTAGTATGAGGAACCAGAAGTATGAAGAGAGAGATCCAGAGAATCTCCTGCAGTCCAACAGAGAAGTGATTGTGAAACTTGCTGAACTGGCTTTCAATCAGCTGATGAAGGGCAATGTGATGTTCTATGAGGAGGACCTGATTGAGAGTGGCATAGATGTCACTGACGCCTCAGTGTATTCTGGGATTTGCACTGAGATCTTTAGGGAGGAATCTGTGATTTATCACAGGAAGGTTTACAGCTTTGTACATCTGAGCTTTCAGGAGTTTTTTGCAGCACTGTATGTGTTTCTCTGCTATTTACACAAGAAGAGTGAAGTTATGAAAATGTTCCTGACAGGAAAGTCCAGAACTGAGTGTGGAAATGTTTCTCTGGATGTGTTTCTGAAGGGAGCAATGAATAAAGCCTTGAGAAGTAAAAATGGACACCTGGATCTTCTGCTTCGATTCCTTCATGGCATCTTACTGGAGTCCAATCAGAGACTCTTACAGGATCTGCTGATTCACACAGAGAACAACCCAGAGAGCATCAAGAAAATAATCCACAACCTCAAACGAGGTCAAAAAAACAATGTCAGCCCTGAAAGATGGATGAATCTGTCGCATTGCTTGATTGAGATGAAGAATAATTCTATTGTTGAAGAAATGCAGGCATTTTTAAAATCTGGAACACACAACAAACGTCTTTCTCTTGCACAATGTTCAACTTTGGCAAACATGATCCTGATGTCAGAGGAGGTGATGGATGAGTTTGACCTTAAAAGGTACAAGATCATATCATCACAAGAGGGTCGAAGCAGACTGTTACCTGTTCTGAGGAACTGCAGAAAAGCTCTGTGAGTGTGAAAATATGAACATAATATCAACTGAATTGAAATATGAACATAATACCCCCATAATGATAGATGAAGTTGGTCTTGACACCTGCATGCCTTATTATCAAATATCCTTTTTTTTTTCAGTTTGGCTGACTGTAATCTCACAGATCAGCAGTGTGAAATTGTGTCTTCAGCTCTACAATCATCAAACTCCCCCCTGAGAGAGCTGGACCTGAGTAACAATGGCCTGCATGATTCAAGAGTGAAGCTGCTCTGTATTGGACTGACGAGTCCAAACTGTCAACTTAATGTTCTAAGGTTTGTGTTTACAACTAATTAAACAAACTTTTAGTGCTTTTAAAACACATTGCAATTGCATTTCAAGTATACTTGAAGTGTGCTAATGGCATCATTATAGTGCGCTCCAAATACAATAAAGAAATCTTTATAAATAATGGCCCAGCTTAAGAATTTGCCTAATTTGCATATCATCAGTGAGAAAATGAGAACAGATATATGTACATTGAATGTAGGAACCACTACTGACTGGAATCGAACATGGGTCGCTGCGACACAAGCTCACTTGATTTACCAGTTGCAACACCACGCATATATTCATCACGCAAACTTGGGTTACTTTGTGTTGTTCCTTTACTGTTACAAGTCCTACTATAAGCAAACTGATTTTTCCATCAGTAACAGCACAAATTATATGGATTTGCAGAGAAAAGTCTCAATATAGGCGCAGTAAGTGGTGTGTGAAAATAAATGCGAAACTGTATAAAACATGAAAGTGCGTTTAACTTGAAGCTGTTGAAGAAATAAAGCCAGCTGACAAAACATTAAATATCATCTGTAGAATGTTTTTCCCTTTTATCTGACATGATCTTTCATTAATGCTGCAGGAGGCAATTACATTAACCGGCATAACATTAGTTTTATTCTTCTGCACACACTAAAACACAGACAAGTTCTGTTCGTTCTGAAGAATGTGAATGTGCAGAACTGCTAGTGTTTCAGTGCGTGCGGATGAAATAAAACCATCCGTAACATTTCTTGCGGTGTAAGGGAACTAGGATCAATATAACTCAAAGGGTGATTGAATTACAGTGAACAAGAACCGAATTAATATGCAAATGATTCAGAATTAATATTTAACACTTTGTCAACTATTTTGTATAAATTGAGATAAGGGTATTTGATCAATTCTGGACATTATCCTATGGTAATAGTATCATAAAATTATGATCACTGATTATGAGCAAGGTAACAAAATCTACAGTTTAAGGCAGTAACTTACACAGCACAAGGCACTTGTATATCTGTAAAATCAAACAAGACTTTATTGAACTACTCTAATACACACAAACTAATCTAATGAAAACACACAAACATTCATTCAAACAGTGACAGAAGAAAGTGATGTTATTAACGGAGTATGAATGGAGTCCCAAATGTCTAGCGTTAGACACTATTTCTTGACCGCAACCTGAGAGAATCAATACACTAGAAATTCAACCTTAGTTCGTTTGCTTAATAAGATTTGCATCAGTTCAGCAAGAATTAGGAGGTTGTGTACTTGCGGTTAGATGCTCCTATGAGCACATGCGTTCCCTTCCGTGACGAAGTTGCTGGAGGGAATCACTTCACTCTGGACTTCAAGCAAGTTGGATTCTGTGCCTCTCCACTCTTCCTCCAGACACTTCCAAATGAAATGCAAAATTAACTGTCATCTGAAAAGAGGACTTTGGACCACTGAGCTACTGTCCAGTTCTTTTTCTCTTTAGCCCAGGTAAGACGCTTCTGACGTTGTCTCTGGTTCAGAAGTGGCTTGGTACTAGGAATGTGACAGTTGTTGCCCATTTCCTGAAGACGTCTGTGAGTGGTGGCTCTTGATGCACTGACTCCAGCTTCAGTCCATTCCTTGTGAAGCCCTACCAAGTTCTTGAATCGGCTTCACTTGACAATCTTCTCAAGGCTGCGGTCATCCCCGTTGCTTGTGCACCTTTTCCTGCCACACTTTTTCCTTCCAGTCAACTACCCATGAATATGCTTCGATACAGCGCTCTGCGAACAGCTAGCCCTTTCAGTGATGACCTTTTGTGACTTACCCTCCGTGTCAATGATCGTCTTCTGGACAACTGTGAAGTCAGCAGACTTCCCCATGATTGTGGTTGAGAGTACTGAACTAGACAGAGAGATACCCTGTATTTATACTGTATGAATGGTAATATAATCACATTTGAAATTAAATATTTTAATATTTTGAGATAAAAGGGGTTTTATTTTATTTTTTGAGCTGTAGTCTGTAGTTATCGACATTTACATAAACAAAGGTTTGAAACATTTTAGTTTACATGTTATTAGTCTAGAATATATTACATTTTCACTTTATGAAATAACTGATGAAAAATATTGCACTTTTTTACGATATTCACATTTTTTGAGACGCACCTGTACATATATATATTAGGGCTGCTTGATTATGGCAAAAATAATCACGAATATTTTGGTCAATATTGAAATCACAATTATTTAACACGATTATTGGTGGGTGATATGATTAAAGTCTTATTTTATGATATGAGTAATTTTAACCCTCTGGGGCCTGGATGTGTTTTGACATGCCCTGACATTTGTGCTTATTTCTGTTACTTATAACATTTTCATGGCTAAAGTCTGATTACACTGTATTCAGCACAAACTCTGCTACAGTAAAATGTGAGCGGCATGTTTGCAAAAGTGTGTAGTTTTGAGAAAATGGCGTTTGTGCGTGGTTTGTGAAAACAAAAAATGTAAGACCCAAAAATAAGGTTTTTTTTTTTTGGAACAACACAATCCAAATATACATAATGAAGGACAAAAAGGCACATTATTGAGCACACTGATCTCAAAAGAGAGACTTGAACAGTCACACACCTTTTTTTTAATGATTTGTTTCTCATTTCTCCCCTGTTTAGGTTGGCACACTGTAAGCTCACTGGTCAGTGCTGTGAAATTGTGTCTTCAGTCCTACAGTCATCAAACTCCTCCCTGAGAGAGCTGGACCTGAGTAACAATGACCTGCAGGATTCAGGAGTGAATCTGCTCTGTGCTGGACAGAATAGCCTAAACTGTCAACTCAACACACTGAGGTACTTGAGGGTCTGTGAAAAATAACCACTCAAGGACATATCGTGGCAAACTTATTCTGAAATGCTTAATTTTTTTTCACATCAATCTATACACCAAATGCCATAATGCATATGTAATTAATTGCCTTCCTGTGTGGAGTATGCATTTTCTCTCTGTGTTGGTGTGGGTTTTCCCCACAATCCAGAAAGTGTATGGGAGACAGTAAATTGTCCATAGATGTGAATATATGTGTCTGTGTGTGAGCCCTGTGCTGGACTGGCCATCTGTCCAGGGTGTCCCTTGTCTGTGGCCTTAGACGGTCCCCATCCAACCTCACAGAGCATGAGAGGACCTGCAAAGAAGAATGGGAGAAAAATCCACATCTTACCCAAAAAGACTTTAAACTGTAATCTGCTCCAGATTAGGTGCTTTAAATAAGTACTGAGTTAAGGCTTTGTGTACTTAAGCAAAGTAAATATTTCAGTATCACAAATCTGTTTATTTAAAAAAATTGTATCATTATACAGTGTAGATTGATATCGAAAAAAATAACTTAAAACATTATTTTATGTTAAATAAACCTGATTGAATTAGGTTACAACAACAAAATTAGAATGTATAGGTAGAAACAGTTAGAAATACCTCCTTAAAGCAACAACTGCACTTTCACTTTTTTTATAGTGCATGTTTATGTAAAAAAATTGCATGTTTTCTAATGTAAAAAATAAATAACTGGCTCATCATAAATTATATCCTCGGATGTATCAAGTCCCTCAAAATAAAACCGAAACCAGTTTTGCTCTTTTTCTGAGGTATATTCTTTTCTCAGTTTCTCAATTCTTAATATTATTTCTCACCGCATCCCACATTTTCGAGTTTATGTGGACATGTGAATCTACTGTTGCTGAAACCCTGTTACTACCAACTGATCTATTTGCATGGGTTCACTGCTTATGTATTTCTATTTATGTGTGAAAGAGAACCAAGAAAAAAAAAAGTAGTGGTGACTGAAAGTATTGGGGATTGAAATTGTTGTTCAACGATTGTTTATTTCTTAGTTTGATCATTTTTAATTTTTAATTTCTTTGATTGGTTGTTTTTTATTGATATTATATCAAGTTAATATCAAGTTAACTTTGACTGTGTCATTTGAGGGGTGTTTAAACCCTTTTATGTTTATTTAAATATTTAAACATTTTTAGTTTTGTTGTATGTAACAAGTGCTTGCGCTATCCTGGGTTTATTTTGACTGGCCTACTCCTGTCTGGTACCCGAACAATTTGATTTAAACAAGTTATTTAATTATTGATTTAAATTGTTTTTTGGGGACAATGATTTCCCTTGAAGTATATCGGTACATTTACATTCATGTTCTTTGCAGACACTTTCTCAAAAACAATAGACAATGCATATAGTGCCCTAAAAACACAAGTCTGTAGTAATAATATTGTGTTTGTAATGATTTGTTTATCATTTCTCCCCTGTTTAGGTTGGCACACTGTAAGCTCACTGGTCAGTGCTGTGAAATTGTGTCTTCAGTCTTACACTCATCAAACTCCTCCCTGAGAGAGCTGGACCTGAGTAACAATGACCTGCAGGATTCAGGAGTGAAGCTGCTCTGTGCTGGACTGAATAGTCTAAACTGTCAACTCAACACACTGAGGTACTTGAGGGTCTGTGAAAAATAACCACTCAAGGACATATCGTGGCAAACTTATTCTGAAATTATTCTTATTCAGAAATTATTCTTATTCAAGGATTATTTCTCACTGCATCCCAAAATTAAAGTAAACGAATCTGATCATTCTGATGAAACGTGATGCGTTTGAGTTGATGTGGGAGTTGACTCTGTTTGCATGAATTGCCTCAGATCATTACCATATGAATAGCGTGCGCTTTCTGTTGGCATGTTCACATTTGCAGGAAGCTGACATGAGAGACAGTTACATCTCTCTCTCTTATACAGATTAAATAAACAGAGAATATTTGTTTTTGTTTTAAATGGGATAATTTAAAAGTAGACACTTAAATGTATCTACAGATATATTGCTCATGTCTATGTGACAAATATTTGCAGAGTTTTGTTTTCCTTTTTTGATGCACTGCAGAAAAAAGTTCACAGAGACGGCTGAAAACATCCTGTTTGTTTTGTTTTGATTGCAAGTGGACACAAATGAAAGTAAACTTTTTACAATTTCGAATGATGTATTGCTGTATAACCATATTACCATAAATTACATAAATTAGTATTTTATTATGTAAAAAGAATCCATCAAAAGGCGCCGGTATGTCTGTCGACCCCAGAGGGTTAATTCTTTTAGATTTTATGGGTAAAAATAGAGGTGTTTTTTTTTTTTTTTTTAAGCATACATATATTATACAGTTTTCAATCAACAATGTAAGAGAGGCTCAAGTATTTTTGTATAAGTGTACATATAAACCAAAACAGAACAGAAAAAAACCACAACAAAAAACAGAGCGGAAGTAGAATGCAAATTTTGTAGCGAGAAGTAAAATAAGAGTTTATACAAATAAAATGCAGGAAAATAAGAGTTTAAACAGATACTGATTGTAAGAAGTCTATGATGGGTTGCCAAATATTATAAAAACCTGAGAGATTATCCTTCAACAAATATCTAATTTTTTCCAAATGTAAAGTATTGGACAGATCCCGAAGCCACATTTTGTCAGTGGGTATCGCTGGCCCTTTCCATGACATCAGAAGTAACTTCTTTGCAGTAATAAGAGAGTAGGAAATGAACCGCTGCTGGGCTGAAGTCAATTTTCTAAATAGTTGTGATGTGCCAAGAATAATCAACAATGGTTCCGGTGACAATGTAGTCTTAAAAATTCTTGACAGCACATTAAATACATCAGACCAATAAGTGGCAACTTTAGGGCAGGAAAAAAAATCATGAAAAAGTGTTGCATTGAGGGACTGACATTTATCACAGCTTGATAAAGCGTTCGGGAAAATGCTGTGGATCTTTACTTTTGAAAAATGAAGCCTATGTATAATTTTGAACTGTATAAGACAATGTCTCGTATTATTGGAGCAGGAGTGTATGTATTCCAGCGATTCTTCCCAGATGTCATCAGGAATATGGATATCCATGTCCTTCTCCCAACTATCTTTATATTTATTGGACGAGGGGGAAGATATTGCTTGTAGTTTGTTATATATATTAGAGATAAATTTATCTTTATATAGGGGTATAGTGAAACATTCATCTAGCATAGATTGTGGTTGTGTCTCGAAACCTGGCATGAATTTTCGGATGTAGTCTCTGACCTGTAGGTATCTAAAGAAATTATTGCTTTGTAATTTGAACTTTGTCTGTAGTTGTGCAAAGGAAGCAAATTTACCCTCAGTATACAGGTCACGGATACAACATAATCCTAATTTCCTCCAATTAGAAAACGTCAGATCTAAAGTAGAAGGGACAAAGGATGGATTTTTTGCAATTGGTAAAGAAAGGGGTAATGTTTTGTGGGTAAAGTGTGATTTGATTTGCTTCCATATACGAGATAAATTATGTATGATTGGGTTTTGAACGTCCTTTGATTTGTCAAGCGGCGTTGGTGAAAGTACTAGGGCTGTAGGTAAATATAGATCACAGTCTTCTATTTCAATAGCTAACCAGGTGGGAAGTGTGTTAGAAGTGATGTTGAAGGAGTTTATACTTTTAAAAGCACACTCCCAATAATACATCATAAAATTTGGAAGGGATAGACCTCCGTTCGTTTTAGATTTGGTTAAATGTTTTTTGCTAATTCTTGGAGTCTTGTAATCCCACAGAAAGGGTTGAATAATTGAATATATTTTCTTGAAAAAGGATTTTTTTTTAAAAACAGGAATATTTTGAAACAAGTATAATATTTGTGGAAGAAAGATCATCTTGATGGCGTTTATCCTCCCAAGTAGTGATATTGGTAAGGTTTTCCAAAACTGAATTTTGTTTTTAAGTTGTTCCAATAAAGGTGGAAAGTTAGATTGCATGAGAGAGGAAAGTTGCTTTGTAACCTTTATGCCTAAGTATGTGAATTTATCAGTGGTAAACTTAAAGGGGAATCTTGCCAACGTTGTTTGAGGGATGTCATGAACTGGCATTAGTAAACTCTTGGTCCTTGGTCCAGGAAATTTGATATCCTGAAAATTTCCCAAACATTTAAATTTTTTCAAGAATGGATGGTATAGAGAGGAGAGGTTTAGTCACATATAGCAGAATATCATCTGCATATAGCGAAATTTTATTTGTTGTAGTCTTAGTCTGATAGCCATATATTTGGGGATCTAAACGGATACTTTGTGCAAGTGGTTCAATAGCAAGAGCAAAAATTAGTGCTGATGGGACATCCTTGTCGTGTTCCTCTGAACAGATGAAATGAGGAAGACAAGTTGCGATTTGTATGAATTTGTGCTTTAGGATTTGTATATAAGAGTATTTTGAAATTATAACTTACAATTAGATCCTTTAGATAATTTGTATCTGATAATTTGCACATTTTACAACACTGTGATTTCATTCAAATCAATCAGATGCCACCAGTAGAAGAAGCACACTAACATGGACGCTTACTGTTGTTGTAGATTATCTCAGTGTTTGGTGACAGAGGAAGGTTGTGCTGCTCTGGCTTCAGCTCTGAGTTCAAACCCTTCACACCTGAGAGAGCTGGATCTGAGCTACAATCACCCAGGAGAATCAGGACTGAAGCTGCTCTCTGATACTCTCAACCATCTGGACAAACTCAAGTATGTTAAGTAATATAACAATAATCCTGTCTGGTGTGATTGGTTTTGTTTTTTTAAAGGGTTAGTTACCAAAAAATGAAAATTCTGTCATTATTTTCTCACCCTCATATCGTTCCAAACCTGTAAGACTTTCATTCATTTTCAGAACAGAAATGAAGACATTTTTAATAAAATCTGAGATATTTCTGTCCCTCCATTGACAGTGCTACCACTTCAACGCTTCAAAAAGTTCATAAAGAGATTGTGAAACTGATCTATTTGAATTTAGTTTAATCCAAATTTTCTGAAGAGACATCACTTTATATAATTAACAGATTTAATTGACTCTTTTATTCACATATAAAATTCACCAACGCACACATCAGTTATGTTAAACGGAAGCTTAGACATGCTTGCTTGATGTGTGAGAATGTGTGAGTTATTCTTTTGTTACGGAGCACGTTTGATCTTCTGCAAGAACCAATAAGGTTCATTCTCGTGTTATGCACACTGTTAACCCCTGCTGTAAAAAAAAGCCAAATTCTGACAATTTCATACCATTTTCCATTAAAACAGTAATATACCGTAGAAAACGAAAATAGCCTACAGGAATATAATGTGAATTAACAGCGCTCAAAATCGTTAAGTTGCTCTTAATAACAAACACAACAAAAACACAGTGATGAGAAATCAGCAGTAAAGAAAGCAGCTCTGCTATTCGGCACTCCTGTCTAGTCATGTCATGATTGTTTATACAGCACTTTATACAATAGATTGGTTTAAAACCACAAATATCATATAATATCTGTCAAAAAAAAGTTCTGACAGTATCATACCATTTTCCATTAAAACAGTAATCTACCGTAGAAAACAATGCAGTCTTTGATATATTTGTCGTTTTTGAGAAAATAGCTTACAGGAATATACTGTGAATTAACAGCGCTCAAAGTCGACACTCTGAGGCTGTGTTCAAAATCACACCCTATACCCTCATTCACTATTCCCTACATGATGAACACCTGATAAGCAGAATCACTGAAGGACAGAGAAACAAGAACAGAAAAAAGAGAAACACAAGAACTACAACTGACTTCCAGCCACACTGAGTATGAAACCAGTGTACAAACCAGTTTAACATTATTTATTTCATACATGTACAAAAGTTGAGAATTAGTTGAGAATTAACAAATATTTAGTTTTTTATGTTTTATTGAATATAATAAAGTTTGTAGTCACCATGATGTTGATCAGTATTTGCTTTAGTTGGTCTCTTGGCCCTTGACTTTATAACATTAGTTTCTCTCTGGCTGCTGTAACTGTGAGCTTATAAAACACATTTGTTATGGCAAGACAAAGTCAAGAGGTAGTTGATCAGGTGTTTTTGGCTGTTGTGATGATGCCATGATCATTTTGGACATTTTGAATATGATTTTCTGATCTCGTCCTGTGTATAAGCTTTGAATTAATGGCTATTTAATATTTGTCATATATCTGTTCATCTACCTCATGAAATCCAGCAATGTTTCTGTAAGCAGTTATTCTGAAGAATATTGAAATCATATACTGCATTAAAACATTTTGAACTACTGCATGACTCAGACACACACAGACATCAACATTCATGTCGCAATGCATGCTGGGTTCCAGGATAGTATAAAACTCCCAGCATGCACTGCTGCATAAATAAGTAAATAAATGAATACAAATCCGATATATAGTACATCCGAGCTCCGTCTAAACACGAATATCTTAACTTAACTTCGCTGTTGTAATTAATTAAACCAACAAGCTTTATTACCCAGCGGGCACCTTGATATCAATTTGACGTCAAAAGTTAGTCAAGACTTGATCAAGACACTGCATATCATTTTAAGGTCAGTTTGAAAGGCAATGTCTTCCAGTGGTAATTAGGTGAAAAGAGAAAGTTAAAGGACACGTTTGGTATTTTACACTTAAAGCCCTGTTTACAGATCGTTTCTGATGAAATAGAACGGTTAAGATAAAAATTTGGACACATGCTGCTGTCCCGAGAATTTTAGGTTTCTTTCGCTTTCCCCAAAACCTCCAGAATGGCTGCATAGGTGCACTGGAACAGTAGTTCCTAAAACGCATTAAACTTTCGTTTACAAAGACATGAAACTCACAGAGTGGTCAGGGGTGTTCACTGTTATGTTCACACAAAAATCGCTGCAAAAGATGCTTAATATGAGATAAATGAGAAGCAAATATAGCAGATAGTATAATCAGGACATGGAGGCGCCGGCGTGATTGCTTTGCTCGTGAACTGGAGCTCGTCTCGTAAATGAACCGAAACTCAGAAATATATCCACAGAAAGCTTGAAATGTTTACTTTTAAACAAAACAATTAAAAATGAAAAGAAACAGACAACTCTCTAATGTAATCCGATTCCGTACGAAATGTGCATTTCTCTCTATAGGCACGTTCACTACTGTGAAGATGGAGATAGAGTCTATACTGTCTGGATGCGTGCGTGCGTGCGTGTGTGTGTGTGTGTGTGTGAGATGATGTTTACTCGCAGAACTCAAGCTTCTGAAGAGAGAGAGTGTGTGTGTGTGTGTGTGTGTGTGTGTGTGTGTGTGATTCTGTGTCTCTGAGATGATGTTCACTCGCAGAACTCAAGCTTCTGAAGAGAGAGAGAAGAGTGTGTGTGTGATTCTGTGTCTCTGAGATGTTCACTCACAGAACTCAAGCTTCTGAAGAGAGAGAGAGAGAGTGTGTGTGTGTGATTCTGTGTCTCTGAGATGATGTTCACTCGCAGAACTCAAGCTTCTGAAGAGAGAGTGTGTGTGTGTGTGTGATTCTGTGTCTCTGAGATGATGTTCACTCGCAGAACTCAAGCTTCTGGAGAGAGTGTGTGTGTGTGTGTGTGATTCTGTGTCTCTGAGATGATGTTCACTCGCAGAACTCAAGCTTCTGAAGAGAGAGTGTGTGTGTGTGTGTGTGTGAGATTCTGTGTCTCTGAGATAGGGCTGGGTATTGTTAGGAATTTCACAATTCAATTCGATTTCGATTCGATATTGATTTATTAGCTTCGATATCGATTCAATAATAAGTAAATACACAAGTAATTAGTATATTTTTAAATAATGTGTGCAGTATTACCAATGTTCAAGAACAAATTGACCCCAGTTTCCTGTCATGGTTTATTTAGCAGAACAAACTGTACAATATTGTACATGTGTTGAATACAAACCACAACTGTAACAAACAGGTGCTTTATTAACACCTCTAAAGTGCATGTAACTGTAAGTAGTAGAAAGTATATTTCTTTTTTCCTATACATTCAAGTTATAAAAGAAATGTAAACAGAAGCACAAAATGTGCATACTCATAAAAAAAAGTGCAACCATAGATATTATAACATTACAAAGTGCTATTTTGCCAACACAATAAATAACACTGAACAGCTGATCAGAGAACCTTTGGCTTATTTACTGTGCCTATATGTAGGACATTACAGACATTTCCATCATATAACTCATAACATTTTAGTACAATAACATGTTAACTCTGAAGCATTTGTTATCAAACTAGTGCACATGCAGGTTTTTGTTCAAGAAAAGCAGCTGGTCTACATGCTCAGGCGTCAGTGCACTTCTCTGGGCTGTGACAATGTCACCAGCTGTTGAGAAGACTCTCTCAGCTGGTACACGACTATCAGGAATACAGAGGTATCGCTTAGCTTGGCATGACAAAAGAGGGAATTCCACCTCATGTTCCTTCCACCAGCTGAGTGGATTAGTGCTGAGTGGTACTGGTTTTACCTCTTTGTACTTCATCACCTCATCTACTGCATCATCTCTTGTTTTTATGGAGTCTGCTTCTGGAGTATATGTCTGCCCAAGGAGATCTGCCAATGCACAAGAGTCTCTTTTCTTCTTGGATGGGGGTCCAGAGTCCTCAGCTGGTTCTGCTTCATTGGCCTCTGCATTTATTGGTCCACTCTGTTGAGAAAGCAAAGGAATTGTATTGTAAATAGTTATCACCCTTTTCGAAATAGTGTATATAACAATATAGTTAGGTTTAAATTCATAATTGCAGTGTATCATTAATAATAAAAATACATAATGTTTTTATTCACACTATACAGTACTTACTGAGCTTTTTCCAGTTGCCAGTGTCTTAGTGTTATCAGTGAGTTGGGTGAAGACTTCCTCACGCTCATCATCAGTCGATAAAGGCAGGGCCTTAAAGCGTGGGTCCAGGGCAGAAGCCAAGTAGAGTTGTTCCTTTATGCCTGTGTACCTTAAAATAAATATAATACATTTCTATTACAACAAAATATAAAAATTATCATTATGAAATTAGTATAATTCAAAACAACTGTCTTAGAATAAAGTGTCATAATGATAATAAATACCTTTTCTGGAGATCCTGATGCACAGCAGATTTCATCTCCTTCACCATCACAGGATCAGTCGGGGCGGATGCATCTCTTCCAGAAGTCTTGCTCTCAGAGGGGCGATGACAGAGAGAGTTGGGGTTCCTTCTTGAGATATGACTAAGGTGGCTTTCTTCATTGGCTTCAGAGCCAGTGCAACAGCCTCTGCTGCTGTTATGTCTGCCTCTGTAAGGGAGCTCAGATCTTTCTCTTGTTTTCGTATCTCAGGGGCAAGTAGTGCAGCAGAGATAGCAGCTTGCTGTTCTAGACATCTTTCCACCATTTCAAATGCACTATTCCAACGCGTTGGTACATCGGTCACTAACTTGTGCTGTGGCAGGTCCAGCAGTTTCTGGGGTTTTTTTTTTAGTTCTTGGCTGGCTATGGTGCTCCGGTGGGAAAATGTGGAGATCCGCCTCAGTCTGCCTAGAAGCCTTGATACTGCAGGCATCTTGAGAGCAGCCTGTGATGCCAAGTTTAGGACATGTGGAAAACAGCCAATGTGCAATGTCTCTGTCAGTCCAACTGCTCGTAGCATGCTAGCTGCGTTATCTGTTACACAGGGTTCCCACGGGTCCTTGAAATCCTTGAAAGTTTGTGAATCTGCAAAAAAAATATTCAAGGCCCTGGAAAGTGTTTGAAAATAAACATACATAGAGACGGGTCCTTGAAAGTGCTTGAATTTATTTTGTGCAAGAAGTTTTCTGGAAAAAATTCCACATTCACTACGGTCCGCTATTGTGTTATTTCGCCAAAACTTCATAGCCTGTGCATACTAGCTTGCTTGATTTACGTTAGTTATGCGCATTTACGTGTTACGTTAAGTGTTTCCTGTATGAGGTACTTTGTGTTGTACGTTGCCATGACGTTCACACGCGCAAGAAACTAGATGGTACCTCAACATTTGTTGTTGGACACAACAAATGTGTCCCAGGGCTCGCAAAATCGCTAGCCCGACGTCCCAGGGCTATTGTGTTTTCTGAAATAGTGTTCGCTTCAGTCTGGTTATATAATCAGATTCAGCGCATTCTTCATCTTTAATCCGCAGTGGCGCCGAGCAGAGCGGAGCGCACGTCAGAAACAGAGGACAGGGTTTGTGTGTGTGTGTGTGTGTTCATCTAAGCCTCATTGGTCTGTCACTGCTTGTCAATGTCAGAATAATATTCTGACATTGACAAGCAGTGACAGACCAATGAGGCTTAGATGAACACACACACACACATCTTGGTCATCTCAAATATTATTTGAGATGACCAATCAAATCAAAGTAGGCGGGACTTATGTTCACAGAAGCTGCTGAGCGCGAATTTGAGCAGAGCGACTGACGCTTCAGTTTATCGAGTGCGAGATAAGATGTAAGTAGCTAAACTAAACATTTCACATTTGACAGTTTTTTTTTAGGTCATAAATGTTAAACGAATGACAAAAATAATCAGGCAAACAAATATACTTTTGTCGAATTTCGCCATTTTGAACTGAAAATAGGCCTATGTAACGTGACTCATGTAATGTAATAAGTTTACTGTCATTGTGAGGGGACAAGAAACATTAACAAAGCCGTTTTCATCATGTTAGGCACAAGATTAATAATGAATGTGTACATGCTGAGAATTAATTTAATAAACTTAATTAGGCTACCTAGCTCTCCTAGCAGCTTTCAGTAAGTGAACTCTTCTGAGAAAATGATTCATAAATCAACCTATTAGTTGACCGGTCGACCCTAGTATGTTTACTTTCTTCACTGACAGACAAAAATGTTGAGATGAGATGTTGGGTAAGCTGTATTTAGTATAAACAACTACAAAATGTAGTAAATGATGGTTCAAAACAAAGAAATACGAGGCTAAGACGGAGCTTACAGCACCGAAGCAAACACACTCACAGCAGGCAGCGAGGCAGACAGGAGCAATCGATCAGCGATCCAACGATCCAGACACAAGTGCCATGAGAGGTGAGAGCATGCAAATCGAGAGGTGAGAGCATGCAAATCGAGAGGTGAGAGCATGCAAATCAAGGGCGAGATGAGGAGACTGAGAGGAAAAGTGATGGATAAGAAGTGAGAGCAGGTATTGACAAATAATCTACTGCCCGCTGACATGATTTTAAAGCTATTTCTTATTCTTTTTTTGGCCTTCAAACGTCTTGAAATGCACATATCAGAGAAATAAAAAAAATGTAACTCCCTAACAACCTTAAATGTAGGACCTCTTTGATTATAAAGCCCTGTCTACGGCCCTGTATAAGGAATAAGATCAATAATGAATGTGTACATATTGTGAATGAATTTAATAAACTTAGTTAGGCTACCTAGCTCTCCTAGCAGCTTTCAGTAAGTGAACTCTTCTGAGAAAATGATTCAGAAATCAACCTATTAGTTGACCGGTCGACCCTATGTTTACTTTCTTCACTGACAGACAAAAATGAAAAGCCTA
>NC_140209.1:65163979-65351479 GCF_951802725.1 Rutilus rutilus
TCTGAATGTCACAGAGGCGTGGGAGTTGATTTATATCATTCACACTGACAAGCTGCCTTTGGAGTTTCATCATTGGCAGCTGCCAAGCCACTCCCTAGCAACCAAACAGAGTACCCTAGCAACCGTTTTGCAAGACCTATATCTCTGCATCAGAACATCGTATAGAGATGGTGGTTGGCTCTTTTGACTCATGCTAGCAAACAGGACTTCCAACATGCTACACATGCTAGCTGTGAATAGCTACATGCTAACTGCAATTAGCTTAGGGTAAACATGATAAAAAAACAACTGTTCTAGCATCATGCTATCAACATGTTAATTATGCTAGCATCTTGTTAAAACATCCTGGAAAATTGCTAATAATGCTATCATCTTGCTAATAACATGCAAGCAACATGCTAATCATGCTAACATCATGCTAGTAACATGCTAATCATGCTGGCATCATGTTAACATCTTTTGCTAAAAACATGTTGGCAACATGCTAAGCTTGCTAGCATTATGTTAATCATGCTAACATGATTCTAGCAACATGCTAATCATAGTAAATCATGCTAGATTGTAATAAATTCTGGTAAATAATGTTAGAAACATGGTAAATCATGCTATAATGTGATCATTCGTTGTAAATCATGTTATAAACATGGTAAATCATACTAGAATGTGGTATATCATGGTATCACAACATTGTTAATTGTGTTAGCATGTGTCCAGGGCCGAGTTTTGCCACTGCAAGCACCACTCACATTTTCTTCAGGAAATGTACATTCGAGTTTATAGTTATTATTACAGTAAATACATGTAACGTGTAACAATAAAGTGTAACCAAAAAACCTGTAAAAAAATACTACTGGAATCTCATCAAATGAATGGTTGTTGTTTTCAGTGCAAAGAGTTTCTCATTTCCCCAGATTAGTGTGTCAACATGCCCCATTACTAGATCAGTGTGTGTTGTTAATAATGCGCTGTTTTCCCCTGTGCAATAACAGTGAAGATGAGAGTGATTTGTGTGGAGAAATGAAGCAGATGTTTGCTCTCGGCCTCATATCTGGTGTCGTCAGACCTCAGGTGTGAATAAAGCTGAAATGAATGAAACACTCGGCTGATGTTTGTCTCTCTACTGGAGTCACACACAGATCTAGTTTAGCAGAAGGAAAATCTAATGAGAAAGAGGACAATCACTGCTTTGACTAGTTGTCTGTGAAGAACTCAATATTCTTATGGCTCTTTGATTTCTGAATGTTAATATTAGTTTTGTTTGATTTGTTCTTGTAAATTACAAAAATAATAGTTGAACAGAAAATGATTGCTGTAAAGTTTTGACATTTGAAAGGCCGAAGCTGATGAAAGGTTAAACTGGTCAGGAGGGTTTTTTTAATGGAACATTGTTATTATTATTTTTTATCTACAATGTGAATTAATGTTGTTTACAAGTAAAATTGTAAATATATGTGAGAAAGAGAGGAATCAAACTAGTATTTATAACTTTAATAGTGCAAAATATGAAAATAATGCAGATATTTATTAACATTTTGTCTTGTGCAAAAGTAATACACTTGAAGCACATTCTGACATTTATTTCACTGAAATGAAAAGAGTGAATCAGTTTAAATCATCCATTAACATCTAATGATCAAAAACACAATGCTGACAAAACAGATTACAGTCCAATAAACGTCTCGGTTACGTATGGTAACCCTCGTTCCCTGAGTCCAGGGAACGGAGACGCCTCGGGGGAGTTCCCCTGACGAATTGGGATCACGCTAGGGAGACCAATTGCCTTCGAGTGAATTAAAACGAGCCAATGAACATTGGCATGCAACATTTGCATTCCGCAGCCCGCCTACCAGCGCGGGTATAAAGCCCGGAAGCAAACATTGCATCATCGCTTTTCGCTGAGGAGCCGAACAGTGTCCAGCCCTCCGCGAAGGTACAGCAACATGGCGACGGGACGAGGCGTCTCCGTTCCCTGGACTCAGGGAACGAGGGTTACCATACGTAACCGAGACGTTCCCTTTCGTCAGCAGGGAACTCCGACGCCTCATAACACTGGGAAAGCGTGCCCGTCCCCAAGGAAAATAATAATGGGGGGGAACGCTGCGGAAGCTGAGGCAGCCTAGAGGAAGGCCCTCAAATACACACATGTACTAACCACGTAGGGTAGTGAAACATATGGCAGTCCTTGAAGGTAGTCCCAGTCCGGAGGAGTGTGGAGCGTACTCAACAGGGACGACAGAATGAGTCTGTCAAGGGGAAGACATGGCTGAACTGCACGTGGCAATCATGGGTCACCGCAGGGACCACTGGAAAAGCACCCAGTCTACTAGCAACTCCTTACTGAAGGTAGCAGACCTGGTGCCGGGCGGTCCGCAACGCCTGGCACCGGAGGGGTGATGGAGGAACTCACGAGGTTAGCCGTTTGTTGGGTAACCAACGGAGCAAAAGACGCACGTATCCGCTCACGGAATGGCGTCGCAAGCCGACACACCTATTCCCTCTAATTACTGGCCGTAGCGAGTACTCGGGAGGAAACAGGTTCCACACGTAGGCTATAAAATCTAGCGAACATGTTCGGTGTCGCCCAGCCCGCAGCTCTACAAATGTCTGTTAGCGAGGCGCCTTGTGCCAGAGCCCAAGAAGCGGCAACACTCCTAGTGGAATGAGCCCGCAACCTGGGAGGGCAGGGCTCACCCTGGGACTCATAAGCCCTGGTGATAGCATCCACTAACCAGTGGGCTAACCTCTGCTTGGAGACAGCCTTCCCCTTCTGCTGGCCTCCGTAACAAACAAAGAGCTGATCTGAGGTCCTAAAACTTTGCGTTCTGTCTATATAAACCCGGAGGGCCCGGACGGGACAGAGAAAAGCTAGGGCTGGGTCTGCCTCCTCCTGGGGCAGCGCTTGCAGGTTCACTACCTGGTCCACGAAGGGAGTGGTAGGAACCTTGGGCACATATCCGAGCCTGGGTCTCAATATAACCTGAGAAAGGCCAGGCCCGAACTCTAGGCACGATTCGTCGACCGAAAATGCCTGCAGATCCCCCACCCTCTTGAAGGAGGCCAATGCTAACAGGAGCGCTGTCTTAATGGACAGGATATTAAGCTCGACTGACAGCAAAGGCTCAAAAGGAGGACTTTGAAGTGCTTTAAGCACCAGAGTTAAGTCCCAAGAGGGTACAGGGTGCAAGTTGCGAGGTGGATTTAGCCTCCTAGCACCCTTGAGGAATCTGATGACCAGGTCGTGCTTCCCCACGGACTTACCTTCAACTACATCGTGATGTGCGGCTATTGCGGCAACATACACTTTAAGGGTGGAGGGAGACAGCCTTCGCTCCAACCCCTGTTGTAGGAAGGAGAGCACGACTCTGATCGGGCAAGTTCGTGGGTTCTCCCATGGGAAGAACACCAGCCGACAAACAGGTTCCACTTCAGAGCATAGAGGCGCCTCGTAGAGGGGGCTCTAGCTGAAGAGATGGTATCTACCACTGCCTGTGGCAGGCCATCTAGAACCTCCGCGTCCCGTCCAGGGACCAGACATGGAGTTTCCAGAGGTCTGGACGCGGGTGCCATGGAGTGCCCCGTCTCTGAGAAAGAAGGTCCTTCCTCAGAGGAATCGGCCAAGGAGGGGCTGTCGTGAGGAGCATGAGTTCTGGGAACCAAGTCCGGGTTGGCCAATACGGGGCCACCAAAAGGACCTGCTCCTCGTCCTCCCTGACCTTGCACAGAGCCTGTGCAAGAAGGCTCACTGGGGGAAACGCATATTTGCGTAGGTCCCGGGGCCAGCTGTGTGCCAGGGCATCCGTGCCGAGAGTTCCTTCGGTCAGGGAGTAATACCACTGGCAATGGGTCGTGTCCGGAGAGGCAAACAGGTCTACCTGTGCGGCTCCGAAGATTCGCCAAATCAGCTGGATCACCTGGGGATGGAGTCGCCATTCTCCCGGAAGGGGAGGCTGATGTGAAAGCTCGTCGGCCACACAATTGAACTCCCCTGGGACATGAACGGCGCGAAGCGACCTCAGATGCTTCTGACTCCATAGGAGGAGGTGGGAGGCGAGTCGCGACATACGACGGGAGCGCAGACCACCTTGTCGGTTGATGTACGCAACGGTCGCAGTGCTGTCCAGTACGTGCTTGTGTCTGAGAAACCCCTTGAGGCGACACAAGGCCAAGCGTACTGCTTGCAACTCTAGGCAGTTGATGTGCCAATGCAGCTGGGGCCCCGTCCACAGACCCGAGACTGCATGCCCTTTGTACGTGGCCCCCCAACCCTTGGCAGAAGCATCTGTGAACACCACAGCATGCCTGGAAACCTGGACTAGGGGCACTCCGGCCCGTAGAAACCCAGGATCCGACCAAGGGGTGAAGGTTTGGCGACAGTGCGGGGTGACTTTGACCCGGAACGTGCCGCTCTGCCACGCCCACCTCGGGACTCGATCGTGAAGCCAGTGCTGGAGCGGTCTCATATGCAACAAGCCGAGCGGCGTTACTGCGGCTGCGGCTGCCATATGCCCCAGGAGCCTCTGAAACTGTTTCAGTGGGACCGCTGTCCTGCCTCGAAAGGACTTGAGACACACGGGTAAAGTGGATGCCCTTGAACTTGGGAGGCCGGTGTGCAAACTGAGTTGCATAGCCGAGCCGGATGGTGTGGATGAGCCAGTGCGACGGCCTCGGGAGCGCTAGCCAGGCTCCGAGAAACTGCCGCAACGAGCCCACCCGCACCGCCGGCGTACCCGCGGAGGGGCAGCGAGGCGGAAGGCAGGGACACGGCTCCGGTGGCATTGTAGCGGCCGAGAGCGGGGTCTGGGTGTGTATTTGGACAACACCTACCTGCCTCCACCGGGGGACAGACGGCAGAGAAGACCCTAGAGTGTTCTGCTGCGGGCTGTCGCCTGGCGAGAGAAGGGGAGGAGACGAGGAGCGAGGCCCAAGGGCGGCTGCTGGTCTCCGTACCTTCCCGCCCAGCAGCAGATAGGAGTGACGTGACCGGGGTGGCGCCACTGCTATCTGAGAGCTGGGGAGAGGGGAACGAGAGCGGCGCAGCTCGGGGGCGGCGTGCACTGCCATTCTGACCCTCTCGGATGGAGGAGACTGGTCTTATTTAACTGCCAGTCTCGACCGTGAGGGGAAACGAGGAGCGAGGCCCGGGGGCATCGAGTCCTGGTTTCCGCCTCATCCAGCGAGAGACGAGATTGACGAGGCCGAAGCCCTCACTGCCATCTGAGCGCTGGGGCCCGTGAGCGACTTAGAGGAAGTGGACTGCTTCCCCCGGGGGAAGGAGTGGTGATGACACGCACTCCCGAAGAGCAGAACGTCACATACTCTGGTCGCTTCTCTCAGAGTCATTTCCCTACCTATTTGCTAGGGGGAAACAAACTCTGAGCGGGCTGGTTTTGAGGCGCTCCTGGACCACTAATGTGGACATCGTCTGACCGAGGGCCAGCGTTGTGACTAATCACGGTCAGTCACTAAGCGCAGCTCCACCCCGAGTCAGAACTACCCACGTGCAGTGAAAGTGCAGGGGTAGTGAGAGAGGAAAAACTTCTGCAGATTTAGGCATGTTTGGCTTGCCATATTGGCACCAAAAAGCTTCCATACTGCAAAAAAATTTCACACACATCCAGGCACTTTAGAATAGCCCAGGAAAGTGTGGCTGTCAAGTCTGAATCTTCAGCATGAGAACACACCATTATAGTAGGAACTCAGCATCATTTTCAGAGTATAACAGCCCTCTCTCCGATGTAGCAATCGACATCTGCCCTCCCCTGGGGCCCCGAATGAAATGCTTGGTCCCTCATGAGAAAGACCAGAATCCCATCCGAAAGCCTTGACGGCACACGGCATGCTGAGCGGCTCAAGCCTTTACGAGAAAGGGGAGACGAACAACGTGCCGACGTGGTTATGCACTCATGAGAGAACATGAACCACCCACGAACACAGTCTCAACACACTGATTAGGCATGTGAAACAGTGATCATGGCCGTCAACCAGGCATGCAAGACAGTGAACGTGGCCATCGCCTTGATGACACACGGCACGCTGAGCACTCAAGCCTGCAGGCAAGGCGAACAACGTGCCGACGTGGTCATGCTCTCATAAGAAAGCATAAACCACCCACGAACACAGTCTGAGCATGTTTGCGATGCGCTAGAGGAGTAGGAAGCTCGTGAGGGTCTTTCACCTGGCGAGACATTCCGCACTGTAATCCTCAGACCACCAAATGCTCATTAACCAAAGTAGTCCTCTTTTTAGAAAAGGAACTAAATTGGGGAACAAGCAAATGGGACTCAACCTCGTAGAGGCACACGAGTCTCGGCCGCGCATCTAGAGCGCCGAATGACGCGCGCTGAGTTGCCGTGACAACCCGCGCTGTCAGCCGGCGCTCGACGGCACACGGCATGCTGAACGGCTCGATCCTTTAAAAAGGGGAGACGAACAACGTGCCGACGTAGCCATGCACTCATGAGAGAGCATGAACCACCCACGAACGCAGCTTCAACACACCGATTAGGCATGTGAAACAGCGGTCGTGGCCGTCAATGAGGACAGGAAACGATCGCATCCAGAAACACACGAGTGAAACGTCATCCTGAAAAGGACGCGATCTTCACTCGTGTTGCTCTTTCAGGAAGAAAGTACTCTCTTTATTGTGCTGACGCACACAGGGATCCAACGCGGCGACACAGCGGAGAAACTGCAAGCCCGCTGTGCGCACTCAACCGTTTACCAGCTGTGAAAACAGCTTTTGAATTAACAGTGTAGACGCAGCCGGCAGACAGGAATCGCGTGGTCGCTGAAGCGCCGTCTCACCAACACAGAAAGATCCCCTCCTGAAACAGCAGACTCGTAGAGCGTAAGAAAGATACAGTCTTAAGCTCATTCACTCAAAGAGGACACAACCGGTCGGCTCCGAAGCAAAAAGCGATGATGCAATGTTTGCTTCCGGGCTTTATACCCGCGCTGGTAGGCGGGCTGCGGAATGCAAATGTTGCATGCCAATGTTCATTGGCTCGTTTTAATTCACTCGAAGGCAATTGGTCTCCCTAGCGTGATCCCAATTCGTCAGGGGAACTCCCCCGACGAGGCGTCGGAGTTCCCTGCTGACGAAAGGGAACAGACTTACAAAGAGTAACAATCAAGTCAGCCTTTATTTCAAAGTCACCTCATTTACAAATATTACACAGAACATTGTTCTGGTGATTTATCATTTCATAAACAGAAAACACAGCAGATTATCAGAGATCAGCATTAAATCTCTTTCATAAAGAAACTCAACATGTACAAAATGGAAACTGAACACACAGGACCCCAAACGAAGCCTCGAAGTGTTTCACTAAGTGTTTCATCAGGTGTGGTCCGCCGAATCAGCGTTTGATTGACACGGTCGGGAACAGACCACACAATCGCACATCTGTAGTGAAGTCAACGCATATTGACCTCGTGGGTTTTTGTGAGAGGAGTTTGATTTTGAGATAGCGGATTTTTGTTAATATAGTGACATAGTGCGATTTGATTAGTTATAAGCTATTAAGGCTTATATTTAAATTTACACAACACATTGACTGATAGGCTAGAGACAGACAGAGCATATAGATTACAAACTTTTGGGACATGGTTTAGAAAGTCCATAGCCCTGTGCCCTACAACCTAATGTCCCAATCACAACTGCCAATCATGTTAAAAATAGCTTCAATGTGAATATAATATAATATTGTGTGAATATACATTTTATAGGTCTACGTATGAGTACCCAATAGCCTATACTGCCAGTGACGACATCATTTTGCTTTTCCTATTTGTTGTAGGTATACATTCCATTCCATTTTTATCTGCACTCTGAGCATAAACGTTCATAACCTTACTTTGTTTTTTTTTGTTGTTTTTTGTTGTTGTTGTTTTTTTGCCCAGAACTCATGATCCACTAACTTACTGGAATCTTAGTAACTTACTAACTTACTAACTTACTAACTTACTGGAAGCAGTAATCTTTCCTCATTTGTATGTCCTAGCTAAAAAATATCTTTGCATGCCAGCAACAAGTGTCCCTTGTGAGAGGATTTTTTCAAAGGCTGGAGAAATTATCTGTAAAAAAAGAAGTAGGCTAAGTCCTTCCAAGGCAGAGAAATTAATATTTTTGAATAAAAATTTCTAAAAAAGTGAGACATTGTGGCTTGATTTCTTTTATTAATATTCATTTTGCAGGACCAAAATAACATTATGCACAGTGAGGAGCCTATAGGTTACAAGCTTCACATATTAGAAGAAAAAAAAAAATTAATGGCTGTCAAGGTTGTTTCAGATCAACACCTACAAGTGACCACTAGGTGTCACCGTTGAGACGGGTGTCGGATTGATTCGAAGCCTCGACACAATATGGCACATTTGGTTCAAAAGTTTCATTGGTTCACGAAGCCTCGATCTGCCCATCACTACTTTAAAGTAAATATTCAACAGAAGCGTGTCAATTACACGTAAGAAATGTGTCAGGGACGTTTGTGTGTATTATTTGTGAGATTTTGTTGACTAAACTTACCTGAAAGCAGTGAAACCAACAGCGAGAGACGGGAGTTTTGTTGTTTGTCAGTTGTCGATGACGTCACGTTTCCATCTGCTCTCGCGCAGCGCACGTGCTCCAGTGATTGATCACGCGCATGCGCATTAAAACACTTCAAAGTCACGCAGCATTTAAATAAACATATATAGAATTAAAATATATAACATAATTTAAAATATCAATATCAAAATATCTTATAACCTTAGGGGACCGTACTGACGACTATGTCAGTTGGTAATCTGCCTGTTAATAGTAAGTGATATTAAAATAATAACCTGCAGAGAACGTTCCCAGAACGTTCTCTTTAGGTTATAAAAATAAAACCTAAAAATAACCTGCAAGGAAACGTTCTGGGAAGGTTCTCTTTAGGTTATTAAATAACAACCTGCAGGGAACCTTCCCAGAACATTCTCTTTAGGTTATAAAAATGAAACCTAAAAATAACCTATAGGGAACGTTCTGGGAAGGTTCTCTTTAAATTATAAAAATAAAACCTAAAAATAACCTGCAGGGAACGTTCTGTGAAGGTTCTCTTTAGGTTATTAAATAACAACCTGCAGGGAACGTTCCCAGAACGTTCTCTTTAGGTTATAAAAATTAAACCTAAAAATAACCTACAGAGAACGTTCCTAGAACGTTCTTATTTGGTTCCCAAAAAAATAACCAAATGGGAACCATATGGGAACGTTAGGGGAACGTTCTGTGTTTGCTGGGACACTGGCGAAGATCGCATAGCTCCTGTTCTCAGTGCCTTAGCTTGGATTATATCTAATCTAAAACTGACTTGGCTGCAGTTCCATAAACCAAACACCCATATTCAATTCTTCCTCTAATTAAATATAGCCTATATAAATTTGCTTCAAACAAGCTATATCTGCTCCCCATTCTGTTCCGGCAAGACCTCTCATTAAATTCATTACCCTTTTACATCTACTACGTTACATACATGATCCCTCCATGTAAGTCTTGTGTCAAAAAACAAACCAAGAAATTTTAAACTTTTAACCCTTTCCAAATTACTACCATACAGCTCCAGTTTTATACTTTCATCTATTTTATTCCTAGTAAAAAACATAAACTTAGTCTTCTCAATAGAGAATCTAAAACCCCATTTCCTTCCCCAATCCTCCACTAGGGTTAGAGCTTCCTGTACCTTCTTCAGAGTATACTTCACATTTTTTCCCCTTTTCCAGACTACCATCATCTGCAAATAGTGACTTTCCAATTCCTGACTGAACATTATAAAAACATCATTAATCATTATGTTGAACAGCAATGGACTAATAACACCTTGTGGTGTCCCATTTTCTACCAAACACCTTCTAGATGTCTCTATATGAATGAATACTTCTATTATTTAAAAAGTCAATTACCCAGTTAAACATATTTCCCACAATTCCTAGCATATGCATTTTAATGTGCATATGCATTCGCTGAATTATCATCTTTTCCCGGTTTTATTATAGGAGAAATAACTGCCTCCTTCTATCCTGCAGGAATCTTTCCTTCCTCCCAGACTTAATTAAATACGTTTAAAACCTTCTGAATTCCCTTATTTAAATGTCTTAACATACTATAACAAATTTCATCTTTACCAGGAGCTGAATTCTAACACTTATCCAATGCATTTCTTAACTCTCTCAGTGTAAATGCACTCAAAAAAAAATTGTGTCTAAACATAAGATTTATGTATTTGAATTGCATACAAAATTTCCATGCATTTGGATTACATAGTTTTAACATAAACCAATCAATAATCTGAATGTGATTCATATTTTTAAGTCATATATAAATGAAACAGATAAGATTTATGTAATTGTATTAATAAACTGAATGTGATTTATATTTGTCAGTCATATGTAAATGAAACGGGTAAGATTTATGTAATAGTACACAGAAAAACGCCAATGTTAAATTAACACTGCTCAGTGTTCATATGTGTGCACACTACAGAGTTAAAGCGGTGTTGAAGTTAATGAGATAATTAAGTGATGATTGATCATTAATGATGAACACCTGCTGTTAACAAGCAGACTCAATGAAGGAAAGAGAAACACAAGAACTACAACTGACTTCAGCCACAGCCTTAGATGAAATCAACTGAAGAGAAAAGAAGACATTAAATCTGTGAAGATCTCAGCAGAGGAGGATTAAACAACATTATTACCAGCTTCACTTATTACTAACCAGACTGACTTTATTTAATTTCTGTTTGAATGAAATCAATAGTTGTATTTTAAGTCACCATGATGGTGGTTAGCGTTTAGCGTCATGCTGAAATATCTGGTTGTAAAGCTCTTATAAGACGATACAAATATTTATGGTTAATATTGCCTTTGTATCCAACAAATGAATATTTAGCTTGATCGTTAAAAAAAAAAAAATACAACAAAAATGACAATCTTTCATTTTTTAATCTTAAATTTTATTGAATGGACTATTTATGTCTGATGAGTTAAGGAAAGGTAAGGAAACACACTTTTTAATATTATGCATTTTGCAAAACAGTCTTGAGTAGCTCAAATGCAAATTACTGAATACATGGAAAGTCCTAAAGCGTATGGCTACTTCTAAAATTATGAAAAATATAGTTTTCCATTTTTATCCAGAAAGGAAACCTATTCACATATACCTTATTTCCTAAAGAGTGAAGGAAAGAGTGTAAAGAATTGCGCATATATTCTCATTCAGTGTCCATCACTTGAACAGATTCATCCACAACATCCAGTGGTAATGGAATAACTGTTTGTGTGAGCACAGCAGTCGTGCCTGGCTTGTATCTGTACGTACCCTCCCTGGTGATTTAGAAGAAAGAGAGAACATGTTTTTGAATGTTAAGAGATTTTATGAATAAATATGTGCAGTTGTAAACTCAGAAGGTTATTAAAAGAGGATTGATCAGGATGAGAGTTGATTAGGGGTATATTCCAGAAAGCAGGTCGTGCATAAGTTTACGTGGTAAATATATATACAAGTAAATATATAGCAATATATAGTATTATAATGAAACCTTAACATTCGGTTTCATTAAAAATGTCTACAAATTTATTGTCTTTAGTAAATCCTGACAGTGTTTTTTTTAACCCCAAAAATCTGGCCCTATGTTTACTAAAAAATGACATAGAATAGTTCACAAGTAAGTGAATAGAGTGCTGCAGGGAAGACATTTTGTAGGCCAAAACCCAGAAATGAGTTAGCACTTCTGCTTCCACCGGCCTGAAGTCAATAGATTTAAAAAAATTTTTTTTTGCCAGAAATAAGGTCTGTGGCTAGGGTTAGGGATTAGGGTTATCATTGCATTTTTTTTTTTTTTTAAGTTTTTACTTGTCTTGAAAAAGGCGTTGCTAACAAGTGGCTTTGTGAATGGGACTACAAAGGTTGTCAGGGACATTAAATGTCATCACACTGTACTGGAAAAATCATCTACTCGCTAGTTGGAAGTTGTCAATTTTTTGGAAGCTAGTGATGGTGAAGCTGAGGTCCTGCGATGTGGTGTAGTTTGTTTATAGCCTTCTGATAATTGTATTTATAGGCTTCAGATTTAAAAGTTGTTAATTTGTGAAGATTATCATGATGAACAAAAAGTGTAAGAATCTTCTTTTTTTTTGTTTTTTTCACAGAGCTTATTTTCTGCAATAATACAAAAAAGCCAATGAAAACATCCTATTGAGTTTTTGTTGAGGGAACCAGGGTGATGCTAACTTCTGGGTTGGCCAACAAAAATAATAATCACTGCAGAGCTCTATACTAGGATGTACCTTCCTGTATGAGTGTGTTCACAGTGAACATATTCTTGAGTTGACTGAACTTACTTCTGGCCGTGTTTTGGAACCGATAACTGAGTAAGAAATGTAATCAACCAAGAGTTCGGAGTAACCCTGCTTTCTGGAAAACCCAGGAAAATGGATACATTGAAACAAATTCTCATTTTAAAATGATGAAGAATTAATGTTACTGCATTCTTCCACATTACACTTCCACATTCATCTTACCTCAGTCCTTTCTGAACAGGCTGGTCATATCCCCTCAGATAATCCACAGCTTTCTCTGTGATCACACATAGGTCTACATTGCTGCCAGAACCAAGATCACAGAAGATGCCTGCAGTGATGGCATCTCTCACCAGCTGCTTTCCTTCCTCTAGCTTTACATTTCCCAAGCGTTTATGTAGGTGTGGAATTGACAAGAACAAATACAGAACGTGTGTTTGGGAAGTGGGATTCAACAATAAAGATTACACTGAGGGTAAGAAGCAAAGAATAAAAATAAATGTCAGATTGAATTTGGTAAAAGTAAGATCAAACATGCTTGCTTGACACACGAGAATGATTGAGGTTCATTCATTGAGCTTCTGCAGGGACCAATGAGGTCTGTTCTCGAGCATCAAGCAAGTGTTTGTACTTCCCCTTTGAAGGGCCCTCAGGGGTCCGTAGACCCCTAGTTAAAATGCAAATGTAACTACAATAACAGCATTTACAATACCATGATGGAAAATATCAATAAGAATGTCTTAACAGTTGTCTGACCTCCATATTTGGCTTGTAACGATCTTCAAATACAGAAATGGCTGCAGCTGCTCCAGACCCTGTAATATATAGTTTTGCTAAATAAGTGCAGAAAAAACATGTTTGATTGTGTTCATTCAAATAAAGGGGATAAAGTACCCATGGTAAGGAAAGGAAGCTTATCATAGGAACCATGAGGGTAGACGCTATAGAGCTGTGGGCCGTTAATATCCACACCTCCCACAATTAGAGAAGAACCAATGTGCCCCTGATACCTACAAAAAAAAAAGGGAAACAGTCAGCCCTAGTCCTGGACCTGGATAATATATATTTAAATAGCTCTTTAAGATAAACTAATATTATCAGTTAACTAGTGAGCAATATCTTAAATAAAGAAAGAATGATGTATTTTGATGTATCAATCACTTTGCCTTAATCACTTCAATCAAATTGAACGACTATGACACTTTCACCTGAACAGCATCTGTTTGAGCTGTCGGGTCACCATGGCCACAAGAGGAGGTCGTCCTGTGCTCAGCGAATGCAGTTCTACATTTGAAGACATCATCTGAGTAGTGACCTCAGCATCAGCAGCAACACCCGCACCACAACAGCTATTGTGGTAAGAAGAACGAAAGAAAAAGAAAACAATAAAAACAGGCACTATAAAATTTAGTTCAGATAGAGACTTGAACTATGATGATGAGCAACCAAAAGATTCACTCACTAGATTTTGGGAGCTATGTAGTGGATTTTCATGCAGTTTTTATCAGCTACGACCATATCATCCGTGGCTCTGGTGTCTGCACCTAAAATCACTCCATCCTAAAATAGAATCCATTTATTGTTTGGTTTATTATAACTAAATATTACATACCATCATATTAATTTAATATAGCTAAGTTTATTTGCAATTACTTGAATTACAATATAGACTTAAATGATATGGAAATGAATTACAACATAGACTTAAATTATAAATTTTTAATCAGTAATTAACAACACAAATCATGCTTTTGCAGCGTCAAAACAGACTTTGAATATCAGGCCAGCAATGGTGGTGCCAGTCTTCCTGGCGTTTGGTGCACTGTAACCCTTCTCTGATAAATTTGCTTCCAGAACAGCATTTCTATAAATGAATAAACAAACAGATACAATACAATTAAAAGATATGGCATTATTAATTTAGGCCTACTTTTTGTTACTATTATGTTGTTTTAGGAGTAGGCCATGTTTAGGGGAGAGCGGGGCACAAAGTAACGCTTTTTGACTTCCTCAGTTTGTGCAAATCTACTTATGGTTCAGAGTATTTATTTTTTCCCCACATTAATTTCCCACATGTCTAGTACAATTATGTGTTTTTGTTTTATTAATACAGTATATACTTTTTTCTTGATATAGCCCGAAAAATGGAAGTGAAATGTGACAACATGCCCCATAGGTGGGGTACATTGTAACATGTGAGGGGCACATTGTAACATAACATATGGCAGCTTAAAATGTTATCTGATCTAATAAAAAATATACAAAACAAACTAAAATATTTTCTAAATAAAATACAATTAAAAAACTTTTTCATATAAAATAATGGCAATTTGTAATAATTAAATATAAACTCATTTTTGAGTTTTGACCACGAACACATGAAAACACAGCTATACAACATAGTTCAAAACAAATAAATAATTAGTAATTTCTGGACATTGACTCTCAGTCTTTATTCACCCTTTTCTCACGTTTTCTCAATAAAATTAATAAAAGTATAGAATATAATAGCATATTTCTAATAGGGGCACATTGTAACGCAGTGTTACAACATGCCCCGCCTGCACAACTGGGATTTAAACCCTGCTAGTGTCTTCTGCTAGTTAGCAAAGCATTAAAGAACTATCTCAACTGTCTCATCTTGGAGATTAAAATTATATCAGATTTGTCTTATTTTAAATAAACACAAAAAATAGAGATGAAAAATTAACTTAAGTAAGAAATTTACTTTTGCTATGGTTTAATAAATGTCTATGAATATCTTCCAAAAAGAAAATAATTTTGGCGGATTTTTTTTTTCTATATAGTGTTGTTGATATGGCAACTAGTAAATAAACAAAGTTCCGTCATCCAAGCATGTGCGGAAGTATTTAAAACAAGCGTAACTAACCCCGCGTTAGGTTGTGCCCCGCGCTCCCCTACTCATTCATGTGTCAAAACACTTTGATGTTTTGCAATCGTTTTGGCTTCGTCAGCATATTAGCGCTTGGCAATCAATGTAAATTGTAGTAATGTCTTGATCATATTATTTATTGTTTACGTCTTGATCATGTTGTTATAGATGTCTCACCTGCGTGTGTTCTCAAAAGACAATCCTCCGGTCGGCGTCTTTGTCGATGTGTGCAGCATCTTTCACCTGCACACTGTATAATATGTAAAGTATAGCTCTAAAGCCTGTTTTATGCTTCTGTGTCGAACTGCCGCCGTAGCTGCGTCGTAGGCTGTGTGTAGCGCGCGTACCCTACGGCGTACCCTGACGTGCACCTCTCCAAAAATGTAACAACGCGTCAATTCTACGCGGACACAAGCGCTGTGATTGGTGTGCCAGAACCCCTCCCTCGGGGTTTCACACGCTCCCTAGGTACGCGTCAACGCGGACAACGACACAGAAGTATAAATTAAAACCAACACGTTGCCTACGGCGTATAGGCTCCGGCGTAGGTCCGACGCAGAAGTATAATGAGGCCTTATCACTCAGCTTTGGGTAAAGCTCTTTCTGATCACCGCTTTTGAACGTTTACTCGCTTCAGCTTTACACAAAGAGTCGGTGCGTCAGCACTTTTAACGCCCCAAACTGCAGAAGTTCCTTCTTTCACTTTCACTTCTGACACATGATCGCTTCTCCAGGCCATTCAGTCGAATGAAGCAGTTACTCTAACCGAACGGTTAGGGGTTAGGCCTATTTGTGCATACAAATAGGTAAGTCTATTTTCTTGTAAAAAAGTTTGGTAACACTTTACGGTAAGGGTACATGAATTATCATGAATTCATGTATAAATTCATGCATGAAATATGCATTAATTCATGCATTAATATCTCATGAATCATCAGGAACTAACACGAGTTCAACGTTTTTCATTTATGACTTCATGGATGAACAACACCTTAATTAAAACATTAACTAAGATGAGTACATCATCATGAATTATGATTTAATTAATTAATTAATTCGTTACATTTATATAGCGCTTTATCTGAGACCTCAAAGCGCTTTACATAGAAGGGGGGGATCTCCTCAACCACCACCGATGTGCAGCATCCACCTGGATGATGTGAAGGCAGCCATATTGCGCCAGAACGCCCACCACACACCAGCTTACTGGTGGAGAGGAGACAGTGATGAAGCCAATCAGTATATGGGGATGATTAGGAGGCCATGATGGATAGAGGCCAAGGGGCAAATTTGGCCAGGATTTTTAATGACCACAGAGAGTCAGGACCTCGGTTTAACGTCTCATCCGAAGGACGCATTTATTACGCATGATCATGATGTTTTCTTTGTTTACACAAAAAATTGGTCTTTACCACCCACTGTGGATAAAGCTATGGTTATGGTACATGAATCATCATGAATTCATGCATAAAAAAGTATTAATTCATGCATGCAAGACTACTCTTCGAATTATTAAAGGAATGTACAAAAATCCACATTATCTAATGCATGCATACAGGCTAGAACAGTATATCAATTAATGAGAGAACTTTTTTCTGAATTATGATCTGAGTTATCCAGCATGTTCATGTCTTCTTCATAGCCTGCAGGTAAATGGACAGACCCCAAAATTGGCCTATCACAGCACATAACATACGAATTCTGTTGGCGTTCAAATACTAGTCATCATTAACTAAGCATTATTTATCTATGACTTCCTCATGTGTGTGGCCCCTCAACTAAAGTGGTGACTTGGTGCTTTGAAACAGTGACTACGTTTACATGCAGCCAATATCCGGGTTATGGTCGGGTTAAGGTCACTATTCGGGTTTCTGAAACATTCGGAATAACCCGTTTACATGCGTGAGCAGAGAGAGTTACTCCTGTATACATGGCATTTGTAATCAATTGGTAATATCCCGATGTAAACGGCGACGCACGGTTAGCGTCTGGACGTACGGGCAACCTTAAGACGCAATATGCGTCATTTCCGATTCTGCTTCCTGTATCCAAAGACAACAACAACAACAGCAGCACGCGGATAATGAATACCGGTAGTTCGGGGCAGATAGCGATCGCCTTTGTTTGCGCTTTGGCGCTGGTACTGATCCACCAGCAGCACTTGGCACTACTGTGCCTCATGGTCTTCATTAATAGAAGGAGAGCAAGAAATGGGAAATGTAGCTGGAGCTGTGCCACACATATCCACGGTACCCGTTACCACCAGAGCCCCCCGGACACTTTGGATGAAGGTGCGCAGTCAGGACTGGTGGGAACGGGTTGTAATGATGGAGTTCACCGACACGGACTGGCGTGACAATTTTCGTATGTCACGTCAATCTTTTGTTAAACTTTGCCGTATGATGGAGAGAGTGATGGAGCCCTGTGAAGTAACCATTCGCACACCAGTGCCTATAGGGATGCGTGTTGCCATGGTGCTATACAAACTAGCAAGCTGCGCAGAGTACCGTGTGATCGCAAACCAATTCGGAGTGCACAAGAGCACCGTGAAGAAGATGGTGTATTTATTCTGCCACGGAATGGTCGACTCTGTCATCAAAACACTTATCAGAGTACCAACTTTGGAGGAGGCATGTGCCATCGCAGAAAGATTTGAACGGGCCCACTCCATTCCTCAAATCATAGGTAAAAATATTTCCTGCTCTTTTGTCTTGATAATTTCAGTGCAGTTTTCTGAGAGTAGGCTAAATGTGAACTGTACTATGTGTGTAGGCTTCACTGCAGTGTGTAAACGTATTTTTATTTTATTTTTTATCATAGGCTGTGTGGATGGGAGTCACATCCCTTGTTTGCCTCCAAGTGATGGCTACAGGGACTTCATAAATAGGAAGGGATGACCCTCCTATATCCTCCAGGGAGTCTGTGATGACAAATACTGGTAAGTGTTTTGCCATTCCCAGCTTTTATATTAAAGTTTATGATGATAATAATTGTATATAATGTTGACAGACATACTCCACTAAGCTATAATAGAACCCCTCCCTAGCGTTTATTGAATATTTTACGAAGTTTTTGAAATTACAGTTCAAGGAGGTCCACTGTTAAAAAGAAAAATAGAAGTTTAAAAAAAAATCACATACTTCATGTTCAAATAATTATGATGTCATTATTGACCTGAAAGAATTGGGATTATAATGTTTGCCATAATCAAGCAGCCCCAATTACACTTTGATTCACTGTGATAATTTTTCCATAGCTTCTGGAGTGTGAGCTGCAAAATGCCTGGTTCTGCGCATGACGCTAATGCACTCAGGCAGTCCCAGCTGTTCCAGAATGCCCACTCCTTCCCAAAGGTAGGTAATGCATGAAAAAAGCATTTGAAATCTTGTTTGGTTGTTAAATGTAAGAGGTATGTTATTAATTTTCTATTAATGTTATTAAACCAGAGTTTTAGATTTTATACTTGCGACAAAATTAAAATGTGTTATGACATCATTTCGGACACTAATATTTATATCTCAATGTCCCGTTTTAGAGAGCAGTGCAGATCGGGGGGCAGGATGTGGATTTCTTCCTGCTGGGAGATCCTGCTTACCCTCTGATGCCCTGGCTAATGAAGGGCTATCTGCAGTCTCCAAGACTGACACCACAGGAGGAATCCTTCAATGTGTATTTGAGTTCTGCTAGAACAAGTATTGAGATAGCATTTGGTCGACTGAAATCTCGTTTCCGTGTTCTGTTGAAGCGCAGTGATTTCCATTTCACATTTACGCCATACATGGTAGCAACATGTTGTGCTCTGCACAATTTTTGTGAGATGGAGAAGGAGCATGTGAATCCCAGATGGGCAGAGGAGGCAACATCTGCAGGAAGGCAGTTTCCACAGCCTGTGTCACAGGCCAATAGGGCCAATAACAGTGCAGCCACAGCCATCAGACAGGCACTAACGGATTACCTTGCTGCACATGTCCCACTCCGTAGGCGCTTATAGGAGAGCGCGAGAGAGTAAGATGAATGGGGGGTGATGGGAAGGAAGCGGATCTAAGGTTATGATTTGTTACTTGCATCGCATTGTTTTTTTCTAAGGTCTTTAAATGTTTATCTGCTCTCTGGAGTGTGAAACCAGCTTGAGTTTGTTGCTCCCTAATTATGAAAGACAGAGAAGAGGTATCTAAAAGTTGTGTTTACAATTTCTACTAGAAGTTCAGCACATGCAAGTTTTCAAGTAACTTTTATATATCATTTATTCAAAATAATTCATAAAGTAACAGCTTTGTTTGTTTTGTTTTTACAAATGTGGTAAAACTGAGGTTCAAATAAGGGTCAACTTTGTAGTAGCTTTAAACATATGGAGCAAGTGTGGCACAAAGTGCCTCTGAAAATGTTTTGTAATAAATAAAAATTGTTTAAAAAAAGGTGCAAGGTGTAAATGTTTTACAAAAATACTTTCAAGTACATACTTCGCAATAACAGAACAAAACTGTCACATTAATCAAAGTGGTATAGATTAAAAGGTGGGACACTACAGTTGGAAGAATCTTGTAAAACCTTGGTCACCATCGTTATCATCACGTTCAGGCTGAGGTGTTTGTGAGTAGGGGACATGATGTGGAGGAGCAGGGGGTTGCCTGTAATTGTCAAAATGGTTGTTGTATGGCTGATACATTGGCTGGGGCTGAGAATTGGTAAAGACAGGTTGAGGAGTTGGCCGCTGGAATAAGGCAGCTAACCCTGAAAGGAGTTGGGTTACTAAGATACCCGTTGAACGGGTTGTTTCTGCGATCAGTTGAGACATGAGTGCTTCATCCCTGGCATGGCTCAACTGCCTTTGCTGCTCACTCCATTGGTTCTGTGCGTGCTGCATTCTCTCCATGAACTGTTGTTGTTGAGTAAGTGAAGCAGTTCCACGGGGCCTGGGCCTGGACCTGCGACTTGATCCACCTAGAGCAGACAAGACAGCCCTTAGCTTGCACCATCAGGTATACTACATAATATCTCTTCTTAATCACTATAATCAAAGTGACCATTAAAGAAACTGTATATTTTTAGACATTACACAAGGAAGAGGATTGACTAAATAATTAAGAGTATTACTAAGGCATAACTGGTTAGAGCATAGTATTGTAACACTATTTAGAAATCCTACCAGGAGTAGCTGCAGTGGCATCCGATGGTTGTGTTGGAGGTACACTTGCTCCATTCTCTGCATCTGGCCAAAAAAAAACCACCAAAAATAAGCAAAACATTAAAGCTTGATGTTAGAATAGTTGGGAAGGCTATTGTTCAGGGACTTCTCCTATTAAGCTAACCACTTACCTGTGTTATCATCCACACTATCATCATCCTCTCCTTCAAGATCTAGTGAGCCACTTCCACTTGTTGCGTTGCTTGCTGTAGACATAGGGGTGACTGCGTCTGTCAGGTCAAACGTTGCATCACTCTCTGCAAAATAGCATAAATACTATGTGCATAAAATTAACAAAAAACAAGAGACGTCTTTTTACGCATCATCATGAGGAGACCGCAAAATAGCAAGACACTGCCTTACACTGACGTTACTTTACATTAATTTGACGTTTATTTTACTTATTTATCAGGGACAGTGCATGTTAGACAGCAGTTGTGGTACTAATGAGTAGTATTACTATTTATTATAACAATTGACCTTAGTTACGTAGCTATTTTGCTCAGATAAGGCGAGCTAACCTACCTTGGTCGCCAGGTAACTGCTCCTGTTCGTCCTCAAAGCCGACATCTACCCCGCTGTTTTCGGCAGTAGTGATGGGCCTATTCCCCAAAATCTCATCCATTATGTCGAACTGGGGGAAAGAAGACGGGTCGGACCCGCTAGTACCGTTTTGTTTCTTCGCCTTGTAGTACGCCTTTTTCAGCGTCTTCCAGCGGTACTTAATTTGGTCTGGCGTCCGTATAAACCCTGCTTCGCGTAACTTTTCGGTCACCTTCTTGTAAATATCACTATCTCGGTACTTTCTGCCGTCAACAAAAGACATGATATTCATGGTTTTCACCACACTAAGAAAGAAATCTGTTTCCTCCTCGCTCCAAAAGTGTGGTGCTGTGCTGCGTCTCGCCATGTTAACCTCTGTTTACTTCCTGCACGCAGGTTTTTCTGGCGCATACAAGAAGTTCCTCTACTCAAAAGACCAAGATTCCTTGCGAATAGAACATGCGCAGAACACAAATCAATGTTCCTTTTGATGGGGATATGCCGATACGCGTTTACATGACCAAATATTCGGGTTAGAAAAGGGGTACCCCAGGGGTAATATCCGGGTTTTTAAAAACCGGGATATGAGCATATCCGGGTTTTTGCCGGTGTTTACATGGCCGTGCGCGACCGGGTTATTGCTAATATCCCGGTTTTGAACGGGTTATTGGCTGCATGTAAACACAGTCACTGATGAACAATGTGTTTTCATTATGATCTGAGTTATCCAGCATGTTCATGTCTTCTTCATAGCCTGCAGGTAAATGGACAGACCCCCAAATTGGCCTATCACAGCACATAACATACGAATTCTGTTGGCATTCAAATACAGTAGTCATCATTAACTAAGCATTATTTATCTATGACTTCCTCATGTGTGTGGCCCCTCAACTAAAGTGGTGACTTGGTGCTTTGAAACACTGATGAACAATGTGGCATAACTGTGAAATGACATGAATATGAAAATGAAAGTTCAAGTCTTTGCAAACAATGTACTGTGGACACAAATGGACTTTGATCTTAACTTGCAACGTGATCTCATGAGAATACATGTGTATTTTTATGTAAAGTGTAGTTCTACCATACGTACATTTATTTATGTTTTATACACACAGAAACGTATAATACTGACAGTGGACAGCACAAAAACGTAATTTATTTACTTATAAACAACTTATACAAACAACGACGTACAAATTTGGCCGTATTCCTATTTAACTTATGCATATTAAAATCGTGGCATTAATATTTTGACTCATAATACACAAAAACACAACATAAATTCACAAAAGAAATCAATTTTATTAGCTTAATGTGATCCAAATCTTTAGAATCCATACGTTGTTTGCAAGAAACAGATCCAAATGCAGCCCTTTATCCAGTGATCTTCATCTCCATTTCTCGGCAGAGACCGTCAACGTCATATCCCGGCATCCCGCGCTCGTGGTGAATTAAAATTCAAAAATTGCGCCCAAAGCGTTACGACATGTTTTACGGCAGTGATATCAAACGCTCATAGAGAGCCTAAGTCCCTCCCCTTCCGGTCGACCACCATGGGACCTTATTTCGGAAAAATATTGTATGTTAGTCAATGGCGAGAGACAACAAATATTTTGATCTCGTTTGAATTGTGCCCTGATTTACACATATGATGTTTGTCAATATAAAAGATACATTTTAAAGTCAAGAAAGTCACAGCTTGATGTAAAACTGCTGAGGTATAAGACTGTGAAAATACGTAATTAGAAAGACTACAAACCCAGAAGGCGCACATGTGACGTCATACCTTTTCTCTCAATGAATGAAGCTAACTTTACTGAAGCTAACGTCTGTCATTTTTTCTATAGTCTTACGTTATAATCGTAACGTTACGCCGTCATGCCTGAGTGTTTTGAGCCAGAATACACACATACGAGCAACGGATCTTGTGACGTACATAGTGTGAGACGAGAGATGTAGTTCATTGAGCGATTTTCACATAAAACTAAACGTTACTCTTCTGTTTTATGACAAACTGCGACTTTCTTGACTTTCATAATTACCTTTTAAATTGACAAACATCATATGTGTAGTTCAGGGCACAGTTCAGACGGAATAAAAAGATAAGTTATCTCTCGCCATTGACTTCCATACATATTTTTTCCGAAGTAAGGTCCCATGAGCCGGAAGCGGAGGGGCGGGACTTAGGCTCTCTATTGGCTCCATAGACTGTAAAAAAAGATGGACGACGCCCCTTCGCTCTCTTCCATTGATGAGAACTGAAGCCGCCAGAGTCCCGATATGGCGCTGACATATTGGAACTTGAGTCTGCGCCAGGGACGTCGTTAGGCCTATTTTAGGGGGGCTGAAGCTACCCCAAAATGTTCCTAAGCCCCCCTAAATGATAATAAGAACAGCAATAACAATTCGATGTATCAAGAATTCTCTCTATGGCTCTGGTCTGAAGTTATGCACCCTCCCGCCTACACACACCGATACACATGCGTTCACACCTGACCAAACGTGAATAGAGCGTCTGGCGCGAGTGATTTACAAAGACGCGTTTACGCGCGTCTGGAGGTCCTGCGGCGCGAATGAGGCGTTTAGCGTGGCGCGTCAATTTCGCTTCAAACTTTTGCTTTTTACGTGCGTCAGTTTAGCTCTGGACGCGCGAATGGATTCAAAATGTTCAAGCGTCCAACTAGACGCGAATTTGACGCGCTATTCGCGTTTGGTGTGAACGCACAGTATGGTGAAAGGAAGATTGGTACTGCTAAGTGTCGTGATACAGAGTGAAACTGTAAGTTGTTTTTAATTACCTGCTTACCTTTAGCTACGTTTTCTTGAGGTAAAGGAAAGGGGATATTTTGGTTTGCTATGGAAAACTGCAGTCTAGCTAGAGTGAACAAGCAAAATACAAGAAATGCTTAACTTAGCATGTGAGTGCAAAGATTTTGCAAACGCAAGTTACAAATACCCTGGGGGCTAAGCCCCCCCTGTCTTCCAATCCTAGTGACGTCCCTGGTCTGCGCAGTTGTGATTTCGGGACCAGACCTGCGCAGTCGTGAGCAGGAAGTAAAGCCGCGAAATCAGCGCTCCGCCCTCACTCTCGCAGAACGCACGCAGGGAGAGTGGATTCTGCACACTTTTTAAAAAATTGATTGCAGTAGACAAGAGGCTTGTTAAAACAAAGTAAATACAATCTCCTCAGTCCTCCGAAGATCCCGAAAAAAATGTCCGTTGGTGCTTCAGTGACTACTTCGCTCGAGAACCTGTCAATCACAGCTGTCAATCATGAGCTTACACCACCGCATCACGTAACTAACTAAAAACCAACTTATTTTTGAAACAGACACTTGAACTTACATCAGCGAGATAAAAACGACAGCAAATGAAAGAAACCACCTTTGGAAAAAAGATATTTGAAGTATAATTTAATTGTTTAGTTGATCTTACGTCCCGTTGAATAACACGGGGAGGCGGGGCTTATGACCTATACTAGGACCAGTCACTGGGGGGCGATCGAGACATTTTGGCTTCACTTTTCAGGGCTTGTGCGGCACGCTTGATTGGCTCTCGCATGCTTCGTCACAGATTGCATGATGCCGTGTTTGTTGTGTACTACATTTGAAATGGAGAAGCGCGCGCGCCTTCACAGAGCGAACAGCGAACCGAAACCGGATTAACATTTTCATGGATTAATAACTTAAATTCTGCTCTGTAACGTTACCTCATACATAACTATTATATACTGCCAGAGAGGACTGCGACACATCGTCATGTGAACGACTTTTGGTACCGGTTTTGACATTTTCTCAATAAATAAATGATTGTGATTGTATGTCTGTTGTTTTAATTTATAATTGTAGTTACGTAGTTTTAAGAAATGGTTAGGTTTAGGGGTGGGGTAGGATTAGTGGCTCAAACTATCTTTTAATGCTACATTGTTAATAAAGCTGCCATTTCCCTACACATATCTGTCCATTACGTTTTATCCTTTTAATATTATCTATAAAATGGGTATGTTTAGGTGTGGAGTTAGGGTTAAGGGATCGTACATTTATAATCTATTAAATGGTAAAAGGGAAATTATACAGATATCTTTATGATATGAAATATTCGTAAATAGTTTAACGTACGTTTTTTAGCTGTAAAATCGTAATAATGTTATGTAACTTTACTGCTTTATTCTGAGACCAAACGTATAAACCAGTTAAATCAACAGCTGGAAAGAGCTGAGAAGGAATTCAGTACATACACCATGAACTTTATTTTAAGTGCCTGTATATCTGAAAACTATTTACAAAACCATAAAGCTGTTACAATTTCATGATATGGAGGAGTCACATCAGTTGCTTTATACGTTAAAAGGTGACTCTGTACCCAAAAAGAGATCAAGCTGTTTGTGAAACTTTTTTTTTTAACAGCTTTATGGTTTTTAACTGGTTTATACCGTTTAAGAATAAAGCAGTACAGTTAAGATCAAAGTCCATTTGTCCACAGTACATTGTTTGCAAAGACTTGAACTTTCATTTTCATATTCATGTCATTTCACAGTTATGCCACATTGTTCATCAGTGTTTCAAAGCACCAAGTCACCACTTTAGTTGAGGGGCCACACACATGAGGAAGTCATAGATAAATACTGCTTAGTTAATGATGACTACTGTATTTGAATGCCAACAGAATTCGTATGTTATGTGCTGTGATTGGCCAATTTGGGGGTCTGTCCATTTACCTGCAGGCTATGAAGAAGACATGAACATGCTGGATAACTCAGATCATAATTCAGAAAAAAGTTCTCTCATTAATTGATATACTGTTCTAGCCTGTATGCATGCATTAGATAATGTGGATTTTTGTACATTCCTTTAATAATTCGAAGAGTAGTCTTGCATGCATGAATTAATACTTTTTTTATGCATGAATTCATGATGATTCATGTACCATAACCATAGCTTTATCCACAGTGGGTGGTAAAGACCAATTTTTTGTGTGAACAAAGAAAACATCATGATCATGCGTAATAAATCATAATTCATGATGATGTACTCATCTTAGTTAATGTTTTAATTAAGGTGTTGTTCATCCATGAAGTCATGAATGAAAAACGTTGAACTCGTGTTAGTTCCTGATGATTCAGGAGATATTAATGCATGAATTAATGCATATTTCATGCATGAATTTATACATGAATTCATGATAATTCATGTACCCTTACTGTAAAGTGTTACCAAAAGTTTTATTCTATTATTGATCTATTTAATCTGGCCAATTTACAGTTTTTCCCAATTGTTTACACACAAATTCTGGTACTTGAGACACAATGACCACAACATGTAACTCATTCACCAACCCCCTGAACCAATTCTGCTAAACTACAAGCACAATTCCTGCTTTACACTCAAATTGCAGTTCTAAAACACACTTTTTTTCAAAACACTACACACAATTCTCTGCTTTTGGCACAATTTTCATGCAGAAAATATTGTTTTCACAAGGAACACACTGCCATTCAAATATGCACACCGACTCTTCACATGGGCAAACCCGTCACACAGTTTTACAATTAGCAATCAGAGCTTTAGCATGAAAGGGCAACAGGTGAGCTCTTCAATGGTGCAATGGATGCCAACATTGGATTATTTTTTTAATTTTTTTTACTGTAACTGTATACAGTCAATTCTTCTGTTGTTTTGTATGTAGACCACTGTATGTACAACTTTGTGTTGGTTGGGATGTACACTGTGTACATTGTTTTTGTGGGAAAAATAAAATATATTTGTTACCGTGTATTTGTGTGGTCTGAGTATAAAAACAATATTCTCAAATATTTAACAACACACTTATGTATATGTACTGTCTGTAGTAAGTGTAACACTGAACAAAAAAAGGCCTAAATCATTATGATGAATGGAGAAGAAGTGTTTTCCATTCACCATAGTGTTTTACATTGAGCACATCAGTGTTCAACTGGTTCTTATAAATGTCTATTCATATGATGGTTTGTGTGTGTCATTTGAGAAGAAATAACATTGTTTTGAATGTAAAGTTTCATTTTGCAGGAGAATTGAGGGGTTTTGCCCATTGTGTGTGTGTTTTTGGATTTGTGTGTAGAGTTCTGAGAATATGAGGCATGCTTTCAGAAAATGTGTGTAAACAATCGAGAAAAACTGTAATATAACAATATCCTAACTGTATCATCCCTTAAGTATGCATATAATAATGCAGCCAATACACATAATTGACAACAACTGAAACATCACACTACAATATAACAGAAAGTTAAAGAAATGCTCATCCCAGTATTAAGATTTTTTATTTTTATTAAAGACATATTGAAAGGATATCTAATTGGTAGGCAGAGTTATTTCAAGCTTGGGTTGGATTTTGCCATTTCAGAATAGATATGGTTTTCTTCTTAAATGTGTTTGGCTATTGCAGCTCTTATATATAAAAGAAAAGTGATGACCACTACTAGTATAGAGTGTGTGTTACAGGAGTAACAATAACTATCAGATTATCACTATGGGACAGTTGTTCAAAACATTTAATCTGGATCAAATTTATCCGGATAATCTGGAAATCCCATTTTTTCTTGTTCAGGATCAGGTGATCCGTCTTACTTTTATGCCGGTTTTTCAAAGCAACATTGGACTGGATCACCCTGATCCAGATACACAGTTTTCAAGATTACCAAATCCGGATTACCAGTGCTTTAAATGGGACAACATATCCCAATGTGGGCTACCAGTGATGTGAAGAACAGGCAGAAGAGCCAACATGGGGTCACTGTAAGTGTTTCTTATTCTGAGACAAAACACAGAAATAACATAAACATCCACTTCCATTCATAATTTCTTTTATGACCCCTCATCTGAGCCACAACACATAAAACACATATATATACATTAACAAATACATTGTGGATATTTTGAAGAAATAAAAAGGTTAAATGTTAGTTAACAAAATAAAGAATGTTCAGGGTTCTTCTTCATCTCTGATGATTGTTTCTTTGAAATTAATATACGGAGATGAATGACAGAAAAATGGAATATATTATTTTTGATTGTTATTGAAATCTGTTTGGGTGATTATTTCATGGGGACAAGATCATTTTTATTTTATTTTTACTTTACTATACTATACTGAATATCTTAATTGGTAGCCTATGTCTACTTTATCACTGTTAAACGGTTACACAAGTCAAGTGCAAAATATAAATAAAAGTATATACACTAAATAATACAAATGTATTATTTGACCAATTTTAAAATTTTACTACATTTTCTTCCTGGAATCCACCTTGAAATCCTTCCCCCTGTTGGGATCAGGATGATCCTGTTTTTTTGGATCAAAGTTATCCAAATCCTACTGACAAGTTTTGAACAACACAAACTGAAGGTTTGATCCAGATTAAAACTAGGATTGGATTGCGTGATCTAATCTGAGTTCAGATTCCTTCTTTCCCTTTTGAACAACCCATTTTCAAGATTTGATCCAATCCGAGAACCAAAATCCCATCAGCTTACCTTTGAACAACTGGCCCTATGTCTTCATATGGGAACATTACAGATCATTTTTCAGAGAGCAACAGAATATATAATGTGTTATTCTTTACTGTGTGTTGCACCTTTTTTACTGGGTGGCAGTGTTAAATTGCTGAGTGTTATTACTTGTATTAACAATCAACTGAATTTTGTGAATTCAAAAAAGCACAAAAATAAAACACATTAATTAGCATCTCCTTGTGCTTCCCAAGGCAGAATAAAGTCATCAGAGAGACTGCATGCTGCTTCGGTGTCAGTTTTCTCTTCACAGCCAGGAATGGTGTTGTACAGCACTATCTTCTCTCTGAGTGTCTTTTTGAGCTCACCAAGTCTTCTCCGTTTGCGTTGCCTTGTTTGGTTGCTGTCTGTAAGTAAAAAAAAAAAAAACAATTACAAAATGCAAGTTGAGTGATGTAGTATCAAATACCATTTTGTCGACACAGATCATGCTTCTTTCTTCGGATGGAGTAAATAATCTCCTGGATTTCACTCTGGAGCTCTTCCTGCTACTGTGAGTACTGTGTCTCTCTTGAAAACCAGAAATAAGCAAAGTCGACCATTACAGAAAACACAGTATCACTGCAAAAATGTAGACAAATATATATGGAAATGTATAGACCAGCGACTATATTACACACCAGTGGCTGCCCATTGCTTGCCATCACACACCCACCGATCTGCATCCTCCATAGAGATGTTCAACTCCTGCTTGAGACTCTCAAGATCGGCTGCGTCCATTTCTGCTCTCTGTGTAGTCTATTTAAAAAGAGACAAAAAAGACAGAAAACACAGTATCACTGCAAAATTAACCACAATTGCCCCTGAAAAAAATACAGGGGAGAGCACAATCACACTCATAGTGTCTCCAGGGCCCAGGAAACACCTTAACGTGCAGTCTAGGCTTCTTACTTTGACAAATCTTTTCGCCAGTGTCTTGTGGAGACTCTCCACCTTCCTATTGCTCCATCCCATGGCAAGTACAGTAATCATATCTCCTCTGCCTATAAAAAAACAAAACCAATAAGAACAAATCAATTGTCACAATCTAGCATTGTGTGTCAAACACACTGGTTAACCCTTTACCTGACTTGGTCCTGTAGTTTGTAGTAAGAGCTGCCCTTGAAAGGAAGCTATTGACCTGTTCCAGCTCTTCACCAACAGTGTTTCCTGCTCCCTCCTGGCTTCTCCCGCCCCACCTAACCTGCTCCCAAGAAGAAGACCAAGACCTTTATCATTCAAATCTTATTTATTAGTTTATGTATCATCAATTGAATTTGGTGCCATGAGCAAATTTTGATATGTTTAATATTTGAAAATATAAAATGTTCTGAGGTAGGATAACAATGAAGGAAAAGCTTTCACAACTGCAATTGTGCAGTCAGAACTTTTGGACGGGATCAGGAAGCATATCCTGCAAACAACCCTGCTGTTAAACCAGAATGACCAGTACTGTTGTAACAGTGTGATCACTGATAGTAATGTTAACTATGTTTAAAAAGTTCATAAGCATACACACACACACACACATACACACACACACACACACACACACACACACACACACACACACACACTAAATAAGTGGTTTTAAACTTGTCCTTAAGGATACCCAGCACTACACATGTTGTATATCTCACTTATATGACACACTTGATTTAACTCATCAGCTCATTAGTAGAGACTGCAAGACCTGAATTGTGTGTGTCAGATAAGGGAGACATACTGTACACAATGCAGTGCTGGGGTCCTCCAGGACAGGTCTGAAAACCACTGCATTAAAGTATTTCAATAATGTTTTCTACTTTTGACTTATGAAACGTGCATATTTACCGAGATAATAATCAAGCTACATTTTTCTGATGCTGTAAGGATGTTTCATTAAAACATTAAAACGTAAACTTAACTCACACACAGTACCTCACATTTGCCAGTGTGAGCCTTGGCATGCATTACAGAGAGAAAAGGCTTCATCATGGGAAGAGGTTGGAGCTCAGATAACTTCTCTGCCATCTTTTCCAAATAAGGCCAGTGCCTGTAAAGGGAAAACTGCCAAAACTGGTAAGGAGACAAACCAGGATCTAAGTGACTAGTACAACTCCTGTAACACTACAGTATGTAGTCATATGTATGGTAATTTGTCATATCAGTACTGATAAGGTAGTAGCCATATTCATTTTCTAATTCCATAATATAAAAAAATGTGTGATGCTAGTTTAGCTAGTCATGGTGTTATTCCCATGCATGGCATATATTAATAAAGGTAAAACATCAGTAAAAACTTCAGTTATCATTTGGCAATGGCTATCTACCTGCAAGCAATGTCCATACAAAAGAGTGTTGCATTTGCAGCGTGTGCCAGCTCCTTCTGCAGGAACATTGGGTCGGCATATATTTCACCACGGTAGAGGTTCAAGCCTTGCAGCGAGACTCATGTCTGCACACAGCTATTTCAAGGCCCTCTTCATCCACCTTGGCCCTGGACTTCTGTGCTATTTCTCTGCCTGCTGGAAATGTTGCCGGTCCGCAGACATCATGACCTGTCCTCTGAAAGCAGAAACAATATGTTACATGTAATCCCAGGACAAGAAAACATTCAATTAAAAAGAGTTAAAGAAATCCTTACACTGAACATCTGGCTTCTAATGTGGTCAACAAAGGCAGATACTTTGGCATCTTGTGCGATGAACAGTCCATCAAAAAGAGATGGTTCGTCTGTCCTGTTAAATAAGAGGAATTCATCGCCAACACAATTACATAATAATGATTAAACGTTGCATTCACCTAAATTAATATGACAATTAACCATAAAGGTGCCACACATTTTAGTCTGTATGAATCACATGTTATCTGGAACACTGTGTTTAGAGTATCAGCTTGTATTTGTCCCGTGGAAATGAATGCTGTAATGTGGAATTAACTCGTGTAAGAAGTAAAAAACACACTGTTTAAAGTACAAAAATAAATAACTAAATCTTTATTTGTGTTTGTGTCTTCAGGCGACAGAAGGGAGAAAAAGTTCCTGAACAATTTACCAGATTGCTGTCGTAGAACTGTAATATAACAAGCTTGTTTAAAACAGTGCTATATCTCTCAAAACACTCTTTAAATTGTAAAAGCATTTACGTTTGAATGTGAAGCAATCACACATTTGACACATTTTGTTACTTTCCATGAATTTCAAATAAAAGTATAATTATATAATGACTAGAGCCAAAGAAAATTATGTTAAAGAAATATGTTTAGATGCCACAAAATGATTGTTATTTTTTACAGAAATAAGGTAAAGTACAGTTTCTCTATAAATAACTATCAGTCCATTCAACCAATAGCTACACTTGCTTTTCCTTTAGAGGGTCATGGCATGGGGGGTCTAGAGTCCATCGCATCTAGCACTGGGTGACAGGTGAGATGCAGCATGGACACAGAAACACCACTGCACCACCCTATATCCACATTAAAAAAGAAAAGAAAAAAAGATTACACTTACCCTTTGGATTTCTTGAAGCGGTAATGTTTTCTATTAGCGTCTGCAGATATAGTCAGCATGTCTGGTGTGCATGCTGGGCATTTAAAGGGCTCCATCAGGCACAGATCTTCTTTCTTAAAACTGCAGAAGGCAAACTCCCGTAAGACTCTGTGGAAGAAGGTATCACCACAAACACTACCCGTCTGGAAAGAAGGATGGTATTATTTTGGTTAATAAAAGATTTTGAAGTCTGGAATTCAAACACATTGGAAATAAAAACAGCCCTTACCCGACCAGTGCAAAGACATCGATGTTCAAGCATTCTGAGAAATGCTTGTTGGGATAAAGCTGGGCTGGCTAATTTCATCTGCTCAAATGACGTGAACAGATCAAACTTAAACAGCATTTGGCAGCTGGTGGTTGCTGGCCAGTATCTGTATTGAAGCAAGTCACTAATCCCAGGAGTCCATTTGGAAGAACAAAGTGGACAGCTTATACACGGCAGACACAGGTTGTGTGGACCTTAAAACAAACATGTGTTTACTATTTGACCAGTATTTTTACAGCACAGGACAAAAGAATATAGTCAGCCATTATTATGCTTGACTTCATCTGGTCGGATATAAAAAGGTAGAAGGAAGTGACAAGACATGCCGTTGATAGTCACCAATACGGTCTGCGTTCCTGGGATAATTGTGAAGTCTTGGTTTGGACCACAGGAACAGATTTGTATCGGTGGAGGAACTGGAAGCACACACAATGCAGTAAATCACATTTCAGAAAGTAATATCAGTAATGTCTACACATTTACTCAACAAAGATTCAGTTAAAGGACACTGCAGAGGGCACCTACATTATCTGAACATGCCTTGTTCACGGAGTTGATATTGGCCACTTTCATCAGCCACCACTACGGATGTTGGTGGAATGGGTTTTAAAAAACCATCAAACATCGCTTCCCTATCATGGAAAACAGTTTTTCTGTGGATCTCGGTGTCACATGATGAACAGAAACACTGATTTCCTGAGGGGACACAGTCTAAGCACCGGACAACAGCATCAGCAGTTCTGCATTGTTGACAGCAATGCTGGGTAACTGTCTCTGCAGCCGACATGCAATTCAAGATCTCTGGCATTGCAGCCCTGAATTTCTTTTCAGAGATGACCTGTCTTTTGGTCCATGCAGACATGCTGGGTGTCTCTTCTACTTCCACTGATGCAGAGACAGTGACTGAAGTTAGCAGGTTTTTTAGCCTCTGAAGATGTTTATCTAAATTAATAAAAAATAAATAATAATATAAGGAAAAAGCCAGTTGCAATAATGCATTTTAATAAAGCAATTAGTTTTTAATTTTTTAATTTCTTATATGGCTTTGTCACTTCATACGCATGATGGAAATGGGAATTACATACTTTTACAGTTGCCTATATGTGACATTTTAAATTGAAATATAAAAGCTGAAATTATTGAGGCTTTCAATTCAATATGCTTACCAAGACTTGGTACCTCTTGCGGGATATCATTAATTTGCAGCTCCTCGACCTCTGAGAGCTCCCTAGTGCCGGCAGCTTTAACTGCAAACACAACATGTAATGATATAGAAAACATCACTGCTGACCAAAAGCTTAGACACTTGTGAACAACAGTATGCAGTATATTTCACTGACCAGATCGACTCTTCTGAACACGTTGTGGTAGGATGTACCCATGCTGGTCTCTCTTCCTCCAGGAAACATTGGAGATTTCAGTTCCCTTTTTTTTCCTTTTCTTTTTAGTCTGAAAGTAAAAACTAAATTATACATTTGGGGGAAGCATTTGCAGAGGCATTTTCTTTTAAATTTAGGTAAATACCATGATAGAGAAATAATGAAATATGTATAATGAATAATGAAAAACTTTACTTTTTGGGTTTCCAACTCATCAGCCATGGTTTCTGCTGCTTCCAGCCATTCATTCAATTGTTTTAATGACTCTGATGCCATTTGTACATTTTTTTAAATAGAAATAATTGAAGGATACAGTAAAAGCACAAAGAAATACAACACGGGAAAGAGAGAAATAGAAAAAGAGAGAGAGAGGAGGAAAAAGAAACTGGCTCTTAAAAGAACCGATTGATTTGTAAAATATTTCAGTGATAAAGGATGGGTACAAAAACCTGAAAACAAACAGATGAGATGATTAGACAAAACAAACCAGGGCTCTGTAAGAGTGGGCACGGACTGGTCCTTGTCAACCTGTGCGTGTCTATAAATCTGAATGCACTAGTGGGTATTATTAAATACATTTTATTTAGCATGTGAAGTGGGGACACTTAATATTCAACAATATTATTGATCTGCCTGCATTGGCACCATTATATGAGAACTGAACTGAGCTGGATGATGACATCACGGTTTTCATTAACTAAATTAATATGTTTTGTTTTTTTTAAGCTGATTTGAAACAATCTGTATTGTAAAAAGCACTATATAAATAAAGGTGACTTGACTTGTGGCTATAATCTAAAATAGGCAATAGCAATGAATCTGAACTGGATTCCGTCAACCGGTTTTGCCATTACTGCATTTTTTATATATTTTTTTAATTCTTTAAAATGTTATATACCTAGCTGAATTGATACCCTGAATTTAAATAATTTGGATAGCTGTAAAACTGTTGTGACCTGATACTACTTGTACTGTATAATGCTAGTGAAACTACCTTTTTCTCTAAAGAGAAAACATTTAACGTTACAGTTTGGGATACATTAGGCTGAAATTATTTGGTAATATGACAGAAATTGCAGATTATGCATGTGAAATAGCAACATGCTGCTAGCGATGAAGCTACCTAGATAGTAGGTAACGTTAGCAATGAAATAACGTAACAGTTACTTTCTTAATGAGTAAAATGCCAATCGCAACTGATTTGTAAACCAGAATGCACTCATTTAGTTCCACATAAATTACAAAAAAAACACACAACTACTTATAAATATATAAAAAACAACAGCGTGCATACTTAAAATTCACACCTTACCTACTTCCGACCTTGCACTGGGACTGTCAAGAAAAAACCTCGCCTCGCCACGCCTCGCCACGCCACGCCACGCCTCCCTCCTTTTCTTCTTCTTCCTCTTGGTTCATCGATTTTTTATTTTTTATTCAGCGCCACAAGAACGTGGTCAAATGGTGATATTGTTAAACACTTTAGCTGAACTGAAAAAAAAAATCTATCTATAAAAACGCTGAAAATGTTTTAAAATCACTTGATCATATGTCACGGTTTTATCATCTGTAGTGCTTTTAAAACATTTTCATTGTTTTTTTATTTTATTTTTATTTTTACTTTGTTACAAATGGTTTATTTTAAGTTATTTAAAAAAAATGATAAGAGTTTAATTGTTTTGATGTGGTTCTTTACTTTCCAGTACGGCTTTTTGAAGAAGAAAAGCACATCAAATACATTAAAAATATATAGCCTAAATAAATTTTAATTACACATCTCAGTTTTCTGTATTAATCTCGAGTAAATACAATGATAAAACAAATACTATTTTGATTGGTCACTGATTCTTGAGAGTCGGGACAAAACACCTTTTAAAAAACTTTTTTTTAAATACACACTATATCAATTAGAGCTATATGTTTCTGCAGAGAAAGGTCTTAGCTATTTAACCATGTAAAGGAACAGGTTCTAAATAAAAACACATTTTTAACAAATAAACATGTTTCCCTTCAGAACTGGATTTGTGTCAACTCCGTCAGACACACTAAAAAGTATACAATTTTAATTCTTCCAATCCAACAAGAATCTAAAGTTCTGAAGTATATTGTAATATTGTTTAGTTACTCTGATATGTAAAAAAAAATGCAATTTATAAACTTAAGTTGTGATTTCACACTATTCTGAAAACTCAGATTTCTAAATATTTGCATTTTCAAACTTTGATTTTAACTTCAATATTGTAAAAACAAATTCCTTAAATAAATAAAACATAAGAGGATGTAGATCAGATGGTCCTTTATTACTAAAACAACATAAACTGAAGGAAGAAATTTTTTTTTCGCAAAAAAATTAACAAAAACATACATCCAACGCTGTTGACGAAGATCTGACGGTGTTGACGAAAAAAATGACGGTGTTGACAAAAAATATGTGTGCATTGTTGATTATTGAACAGATGTGGTCTTTAAACATTACTACTAAAACTACTCCTTGTTATTAAAACTCAAACAGTCAGAATATTACACTTACCAAATAAAAATGCGGTTGTTAAAAAAATGTTTAACAGATGTTACTGTTTTTGTTAATGAACATACATTTACCATAGTAAATCTACATTCTAACTCAAGTCCAATTTTTTGAACTATTGTTTTTTTTAGACACTCACACACACACACACACACACACACACACACACACACACACACACACACACACACACACACACACACACACACACACACACACACACACACACACACACACACACACACACACACACACACACACACACACACACACACACACACACACACCAACAATCAACATATGAAACTCAACAATGGTAACAATATTGCGACGTGAATAAATTATGCAGATGAAATGTCTTTTTCTTTATGTGCTTTTATTTCTGCTGTTGTTTTTAGTAGCTTGTTTTGTGATGTTCAGAGAGTTGATCTGTTTATTTGAATATTTTGTCGATTGACACCATAGTTGATGCCTGTATGTCCACAGAAGACACAGTACGTCAATGCGACATCAAGAAGACGCTGGACTCCAACTCATCCATTGGTCAGATCATGTCAAATTTTGGTTGAAAATGAAAATTAGGTTGATGTCTAAACCCAATGTTTGTTTGACGTCAAGCTCCAGCGTCAGATATATATAACATTTTGATTGGAATACATGGCACATTGTTAAAAAAAGGAGAAAGGCAGGGCAGAACATTATATCTGTGAAGATCTCAGCAGAGGAGGATTAAACAACTCCACAAACTGCATTACCAGCTTCACTTATTTGCTTTAGTTTGATGCTTGAGTTTTTAATGTTAGTTTCTCAACCCTTCTTTTAATTTTTGACATTTTGTGCTATAACAACTAAATTAGCAAAAGTTTCAGTCATACAGGTTTTTGAACGACATGACGGCGAGTAAATGATGAGAGCATTTTCATTTTGGGGTGAACTATCACTTTAACATGTAAATATAATATATAATATGCATAGCTATGATCTTGAATATGTGTGTTCTTGTAACTGATAGAGAAGAAAACACCATGTTCGACATTGAGTGGTTGGGCCGACGAGTCGCTTTGAGGGCAAACAATGGAGAATATGTCTGCACAAAGAGAAATGGACGGCTTGCAGCTGTGAGTGATTCTGTGGGTGAGTGCACACTGATTCTTCTCTGACCTTTTACTAAACTTCCACTACTGGATACAACACGAGTCAGATAAATCCTCTCATGTGTTCGGCAGGGGAGGACGAGCAGTTTGTGCTAAAGCTGATTAATCGTCCTATCCTGGTCTTGCGTGGGGAGAGCGGCTTTGTGTGTCACCACAAGAACTCCAATACACTGGACGCCAGTCGCTCTGTTTACCACATCTTCTCATTGCTCTTCAGCGATGGCGCATACCATAAAAAGTGAGTCATATCGTGTGAGCTGAGACTGACGAGAGTTTCACTGAGCAACACTGACTCTGTTGGGCACTTCTGCGCAAAATTCCTGATGCATGTGTTTTCTTTTTTTCTACCACAGGTGGAAATGAAAAGTTTTGGTATGTCTCCGGCAGTGGTCTGGTGTGCACAGATGGGGACAAACCGGAGGATTTCTTCTTTGAGTTTGTGGAGTATGGACGGGTTGGCATCAAGGGTCAGAATGGCAAGTACCTGCGTGGAGACCAGGGAGGCACGCTGATGGGCGATGGGTTAAGCGTGGACGCCTCTTCCCTGTGGGAGCACTGAGTGCTGGACAGAACCAGAGACACAAACACAGACTCACTCAGAAACATTCAGTTCTCGTACTGACACCTGTTAAACTAATGACTTTCAGGAGAACGCTGTTCATTCATGTTCTTTCTTCAGGCTTTTCTGTGAGTAAGTGAAATATGTGTGGTTTTATCTGTTTCTAATACTGTAAATGTTAGTGTCGCCCTTTGATTCATCAGAAAAATACAATATGACACTTCACTCCTTGCAGTGGCGGATTTTATGACTAGAATGACTAGAATAGAATCTAGAATTTTTTTAAAGCATGTCCACAATCAGGCCACCCTTCACAGAGAGCGGCCAAGCTTAACACAAGTCAGGCACAATTCTTAAATCAATGAGGTTTTCATTCATTTTCCTGAGTTTCTTTGCTGCCGGCTCTACCGCTTTGTTCATTCACTGTTATTTAAAGTTCAAGCATATTTGGGATTAAGAAACTACTAAAATAACAGCTTAAATATTTCCATGTTTAATTTCTTTTCTTCATTAAGAATAACACACATAATAAAATATAAAACAACATTTGAAGAAAAAATAAAGCTTCTGTTCAAATTTGGAGTTCTGTTTTTACACTTTGCTGTGTTTTGGGTTCCAACAAGAATATTTATGAGATAAAATATGATAAAATAAAATAAGTACAGCTTAATGTTGTTCTGATCATGTTTTATTTCAAATCTGAGGATTACTATAAAACTTTTTTAGACCATGCCATGTGATTTTGTTTAGAGGAGACTAAAATGCTAATAATAGTCACTCATATGAGGCTTCTTATTACAGATTAAGGCAAACAATATATTATTTTGTAGTATTCTACTGTGATAAAGGCTATTTCGATTAGCATTATAGCTGGGATTAGCTAAATACTTTATTCTTATGAAAATACCTGATGATGAGTCTACCTGTTATGAGTCTTCTTTGTACTTTCTGTGCGAGAGCGCCCTCTGGCTTCGAGTATGAATAGAGTGGTTCAGATTTGACTGAACCTGAAAGTCTAATTCGCTGCTGGTTCCTTCGAGTTTTTCCTATGGGGTTTTATAATGGAGTTTTCTGATTTATGTGTAAAATAAAGCCTGTGGTAAACATAACTCCAGTATACTTTGACATGTTGTTCTACAAAATAAATTACACACACCCAAAGCGAAAACGCAAATTTTGAAACAGTTATGCTCATTTTTGAAAACGTACATTTTTAATAAGTAACTAGAAAAGACTTCTGTGAGTGTGGGTGTGACATGAGTGTGTGTGTAGTGTACTTTGTACAACAAAACATCAAAGTATCATCAAGTTATGTTTACCACAGGCTTTATTTTACTCATAAATTGAAATCACAGTGAACATTAACGCTGTGAAACATTATAATGCCATTATAAAACCCCATAGGAAAATCTCGAAGGAACCAGCATAGGTATGCGATTGGGGGTTTGTAAAAAAAAAAAAAAAAAATGTATTGCATAACAATAAGTGTATTGTGATTGTCTAAACATTTTAGTAACTAAACTGAATTTTATTAGGTTTAGTGACAACAAGTTACAATGTTTACATGGTACAATTTCTTTTTTTTTATTGCTTGACACAAATTTCACAATTTCAATTCAATTCAATTCTTGTGATTTGGTTTTAATATTGACTAATTTGCATTTTGCAGATATCGGCACAATTAAGTCCAAAAATGGTGATATTCTTAGTGAACCCTCACAAGTTAATGCTACTTTCCGTAGCTTTTACGCTGATTTATATAACTCTGAGATATCACATAATCAGGATACTTGTGACAATTTTCTAAACAAAACACTGCTTCCTAGGCTGTCTGAGGAAGACTCTCTAGAATTAAATACCCCCATTACTTTAGTTGAGCTTATAGGAGGCTGCTTTTGATATGTGTAGCGGTAAATCCCCTGGGTTGGATGGAATTCCACCAGAATTTTATACCACGTTCTGGGACAGTCTGGGCCCCCTACTCTTCTATATGATTCAAGCCGCTATTGAGAGAGGGTCCTTTTCCAGAGATGTGAATATTGCAGTTATTACGCTTTTGCTCAAAAAAGACAAGGACCCCAATGATTGTTCAAATTATAAGCCTCTGTCACTTCTAAATGCTGACTTGAAAATTTATGCTAAATTGCTCGCACGGAGGCTCCAGCCGGCCATGACTAAGCTTGTTAACTGTGACCAGACAGGCTTTATTAGGACTAGATTAGCATCTGATAGTTTTAGGAGGTTACTCCATATAATACATGGGTCATCTTCGTTGACTCCTCCTACCGCTGTCCTTTCCCTAGATGCTATGAAAGCCTTTGATCGGCTGGAATGGCCATATTTGTGGTCTGTGTTGAAGCTCATGGCTCTGGGGTCCTCCTACATCCATATGATCAAGGTGCTGTATGCGAACCCCACAGCCATGGTTTTGACAGGTAAGGCTTGTTCTTCACTGTTCAACATAGCCAGAGGTTCTCGACAGGGATGCCCTCTAAGCCCGCTTCTTTTTGCACTCTCGCTAGAGCCACTGGCCCAGACAATACGCATAGATAAAGGTATCACCCCAATCACAATGTGTGGGACCAACCATCATATTTCTTTGTATGCAGATGACATCCTTCTTTTTTTAGGCAATCCACTGCAGTCCATTCCTAACATTTTAACTATCTTTGGCAGTTTTGGCGAGATTTCCGGATATAGAATAAATTGGACAAAGTCGGCACTTCTTCCACTAAACGACGCAATGAGAAACTCGGCACTACCCTCGGGTATACCAGTGGTCAAACAATTTAAGTATTTGGGCATTATGATTGGTGCTTCATTGCAGTATATAATTAAGACCAACTATGAGGGCATCCTGTCTAAAATTTCTTGTAACTTGGATAATTGGTCATCACTTCCAAATTCTCTTAGATCGCGCATCTCGATTATCAAAATGAATGTACTCCCTCGAATTAACTTTGTGAGTTCTATGCTGCCCTTGCCTCCCCCTTCTCGTTTTTGGGATAGGCTACAGAGCATAATTACCAAATTTGTATGGAATGGCAAACGTCCACGTCTTAAACTTTCCACAATGCAATGAGATAGATTCGCAGGTGGACTTGCACTTCCGAATTTTAAGCTATATCACTGGGCTTTTACACTACGTCCCCTGCTTAGCTGGTATAATGACAAAATGGATGTTTCGTGGCGTTCCTTGGAGGAAAATCTAGTTCTTCCTCTGAAGCTAGATGAAGTTTTATTTGCCAATATTCCTCTAAAAAAGTGTACACTCCGTTTCGGTCCTTTAGTGTCACACGCTCTGTCGGTCTGGAGAGCAGCAGAAAAAGCTTGTAATATCCGTTCTAATTGGAATCCCTACTCTCCTATCTTTAATAATGATGGTTTGCTAATTGGTAAGCGCCCAATAAAGATTGGCCAATGTCGACAGTGGTTCGACAAAGGAATTCACTCCTTGGGTGATTTAATGGGTGATAAAGGCCTTCACTCCTTTGAAGAACTTTCCATTCAATTTAACCTTCAGAGCTCTACCTTTTTTTTTTACTTACAGTTGAGGGCAGCCATGAAGGCTTATGGGGTTCCTTGGTTGGCTCCTCTTAAAGATCACCCTTTACTTAAAGTGTTATGTGAGACTCGGGGAACAAGAGGTTTGGTTTCTAAATTATATAATTTTTTTCTGGAAAAAATGCATCCTCCTCTGACAATAGACTCTTCATGGCGAGCAGATATTCCGGACCTTTCCCCCAGTTTTAATTGGGACAGTGTTTGGGTGATGGTAATGCATGCCTCAAGGAACCCGGATCATCAACAAATCCATTTTAATTTTATTCATAGGACTTATATGACTCCACGTAAACTCTATAGTATGAAGCTTAAACCTGATCCTAATTGCACGCTGTGCCATACAGGGGAAATTGGTACTTTTTTTCACATGATCTGGGAATGCCTTGAGGTTGCTTACTTTTGGAATATGGTTAAAGAAAGTTTGTCCACTTTATTGAATGTTTCGGCCCCTTTGTCCCCATCTGTTTTTATTTTAGATGATCTTTCTGATATCCAACTTAACAAAACTCAGAAACGAGTGTTTTTAGCTGGTTTGACAGCCGCTAAGAAAATAGTAGCAACGAGATGGAAACCTCCACATTCTCTTAATAAGCAGTATTGGGTTCTCACATTTATAGATGTGGTGTATCTCGAATTGTCCACTGCACGCATTCATGGCGCAAGAGAGGACACCATTAGACTCTGGGCCCAAACATTGGAAAAACTCAAGGGTTTACTGAGTTGAATTAATCCCCTCCCCTCCCTTTTTTTTTTATGGATATTTTCTAACAATTCTAATAATCTGTAGTACTTATATATATTTGTGTATATTTTGAAGTATTTTCTGTATGTTTGTTTATTATTTATTCATTATATATAATTTTTTCTGTATTTTTGTTATCCCACTGATATAGTGCCCTATATATATTTATTTTTAATTTTTATTATCTTAATTATTGATTTATTCATTTTTATTTATTATTATTATTATTATTTTTTATTTATTTTTTTCATACTGGGGTAATTGCTGATTGTTTGTCTTCGTCATTATATGTCATGTTTAAACGATGTTAAAACAATAAAAATTTGATAACAAAAAAATATTGACTAATTTGGATAAATATTAGGTACACAAGATTTAATTTATCACAAGAGGCATTCATTTTTCACAAAAAAAAAAAAAAAAAAAAAATCTCACCTAAAGCTGTAAACATACAGAGAGCCCTGTACAGAGAGTATTATTTAAGGTTAAAAATAACTCAAATTAAATGTTTTTTATTATAATAACAACTTTATTTAATGATATAAGTAAAAATATAATAAATATGTAATATAGTACACATATTTAGCAAAATACTCTGTAGCTCTTTTTTTTTTTAGCCAACTAACGTGCTATAGCCTATATTATGGTCATTAAATGGCTTTCCGGAGGTAAATGTGGCATAATTGTTCTCCAGCTGTTTTATTGACCTCTTCACGCTGATGAAAAACACTGATTAATTGATATTATCTATGAGGAATATACATTTTGTTAAGTTGTACTGTATCTTTCAAAAGTGTTCGTGTTTATTTAGGCTACTATTAGCTAGTAGAGATGATCAGCGACAGAGACTGATACAACTCAGATTGTATTCATTTGAAAGAAGATGATGTCTTACATGATGTCATATACATCTAGGATGGCTTAAGGGTGAGTAAATCATGGGCTAATTTTCATTTTTGGGTGAACTATCCATTTAATGTCATAATTTTCACTTTTTTACATTTTAAGTAATAATTTAAACTTTTCATCTCATAATTATGACTTAGTATGTCATAAATTAAACTTTCTATGTCATAATTATGACTACCAGAGCATGTTTTTTTTTTTTTTTCTTATATGGCAAAAATGGGCTTCCATACCTCCTCGATGTGTTACTTAGAAGTTAAATGACTGCGCCACCATTACAACCTTAAGACATAAAAAATACCACACAGGTTTATTCAGTTAAAGGGATAGTTCACTTCAAAATGAAAATTCTGTCATCATTTACTCACCCTCAAGTTGTTCCAAACCTGTATGAATTTCTTTCTTCTGCTGAACACAATTAGGTATTTTGAAGAATATTAATAACCAAACAGTTAACTGGAACCCTTGACCTCTATAGTATTTTTATTTTTTCCTACTATGGTATGGACTTTGGACTTGTTTTTCTGTAAAGTCGCTTACAAATATTGGTAGTCGCGGGTCGCGTTTTTGGGGGGCTTGTTTCTAAAATGTAGTTGCTTATTTGGGCTTGTTCCCAGCTCCATAAGTTGTCAAGCAGATATTTTCTATGTTATTTAAACGTAGGAGTTTGTCTTGCCTGTTCCCTCTGTCCCTCCCCTTTCCCCATACACACAGGAGACAGTTTTCCCGCGGTCATCCACCGCGCTTCTGCGCTAGAGCACGGGGGTCTATTAGAAGCAGGATGTGGGTGGGAAAACTGTCTCCTGTGTGTATGGGGAAAGGGGACTGTGCACTGTATTCTGTACACTGTAAAGACGCCATTTCGGAAGATAGAAAATCAGCAATCACTTCACATGTGACAGTAAGTTCGTTAAACTTTTCATAGCTCTAATCGATATAGAGTATTTGCGTCTCAACAGACCTTATGACGAACTCAAACTCAAACACACGATAAAGTGGAAAGTTACTTTCGTTATCTAGGCCTGCTTCACAACACGTCAACTGTAACACTCATAAAATGGCTGAAAATGGTTAAACTTGCTCATACTTTTTTCTTTTAATAGGAGAATATTAGTTTAATGTTGAAATATTTGGTTGATTTTAAACTATTTAATTTTTTTTTATAATCTATACGTGCAGGGCTGCCAACTTTTGAGTTTAGCTTGGAGTGAGAATTATGGAGGGGGACTGGGGGATGTATAAAAAATCTTGCATCACAATATGTGTATTGTGATTGTCAAAACATTTTTAGTATCTAAACAGAATTGCAGAGTGACAAAAAACAATGTTTACATGGTACAAATTCTGGTAACGTTAAGCTACGTTTTTTTATTTTTTTATTGCTTGACACAAATTTCATGTTTTCAATTCAATTCAGTTCTTGTGATTTGATTCCACCCAAGGTTGCAGTCTAAACCTTCATTCATTCAATATTAGGTAAACAAGATAGGCATTATTTTTTCTCAAGAATAAAAAAAAATCTCACCTAATGCTGTAAACATACTCTGCCCTGTCAGCTGGTAGTATTATTTAATGTTAAAATAACTCAAATTAAATATAATGCGCTTTTATTATAATAACAACTTTATTTAATGATGTAAGTAAAAATATAACAAATATGTAATATAATACACATATTTAGCAAAATACTCTCTATAGCTCTTTTTTTTTTAGCCACCTAACGTGCTATAGCCTATATTATGGTATTATGGTCATTAAATGGCTTTCCTGAGGTAAATGTAATGTGACCTATTCCAGCTGTTTTATTGACCTCTTTGCGCGGTTGAAAAACACTGATTGATCGATATTATCTATGAGGAATATACATTTCGGTAAGTTGTACTGTATCTTTCAACAGTGTTCGTGTTTATTTACTATTAGCTAGTAAAGATGATCGGTTCACGTGCCGCTAGGGATCTGTTACATCACATAAGCGCCAAAACGGTATTTATTGTTTGAATTTCGTAATAAAATTTACAGAATTTGAGAGCTGAGATTATATCATAAAAACACCTGCGCTGTTTTGACAGTCTCCTGCACGGTCTCCGTGTCCTCTTTGCTTCGGGATTTTTCTCTGCGTGAGAAAATGGATGTGTGGCCTGAGAGTGTGTGAAAAGTGTAAATTGCGCGAGTTGGCAGCCCTGACTGTTCAGTGGCGCAGTAAGACTGGAGAAAGAAAGTGTGGTCATAGGATAAACACATAAACACATAAAAGTAACATAATATTTACTTAAAGGAAAACTCCACCGTTTTTTGAAATAGGGCTTATTCACCTTCTTACCTACATTTAGATAGGAGGGCAAATGCATTTTTGTCTCAGTGCATGCATTGTTTTAGTTTGACAGGGTCGGCGCTAGCTTAGCTTAGCTTAATGAATGGAATCCTTTGTTGCCAGATAGCATGTCATGAGTAAAAGTGATAAAAAATAAACCCCATCTAATTACTTCTTGTGGCCTGCATATTCACAACAGTACAAAAAGCGATGCAGATTAACACTAGGCGATTTCCTAGGCAGATATTGACTTGGGACTATATTAGGGGGAAGCACAGGCGAAGCACTGCTACTTGGAAGTTGTGGGATTTCATGTGTTGCGTGATATCTCTGCGCCCAAGTAGCAGTGCTTCTCCTGTGGTTTTTTTTTATTTTTTTATCACTTTTACTCAGGACATGCTATCTGGCAACAAAGGATTCCATTCATTAAGCTAAGCTAAGCTAGCGCCGACCCTGTCAAACTAAAACAATGCATGTACTCAGACAAAAATGCATCTGCCCAGCTATCTAAATGCAGGAAAGAAGGTGAATAATCCCTATTTCAAAAAAGTGGAGTGTTGCTTTGCTTAATGCAAGACGACTAAACGGATTGTGTAAAACACCTGCAAGAGTTCAGCAGTGTCATTAAAGTGAAGATGAATCCAGTGTTTAAACGAGGATGCTGTGTTTGAAAGTGTGGCCGACATGTTGCTCTACAAACCAACATTATTTACAGTAACTGGAGAAAAACTGTTAATGTTATTAAGTGAATGAAATGCCATAAATAAAATGTGTCAAAATTAATTTGTGTTTTGTGCATGTTTTCTGTGTCCACATACAGGTCTGAAAAGTCTCTTGATAAAGGAGGAAGAGAAGGAGCAAACTGTATGTAAAATGAGTGTGTGTGAGGAGAGAGAGGCGGAGGCGTCTGTTCACAATCAGAGAGCAGCATCTCCAGTATCCAGCTGTGTGTCCATGAAGAGTAACAACTCCATGTTTGAGCTCCCTGATCTCAGTGATGGACCTGCTGTGACCTCTGACCCTGTGTGAGTAACATGAAGTTCAGGGCCGGTCCATATTCTGCTGGCGCCCTATACGAGATATTATATTATATTATATTATATTATATTATATTATATTATATTATATTATATTATATTCATTGCCCCTAAAAACTACAATACTGGCAATTAAAACACACACGAACACAAGTGTGTGTATGGGTGCACAAATAGTTGTTAAAATAAAGGGTAAAAAGGCTATATAATATATGTATCTAAATTGAACATATCTATAGATGATAGTCTTTGAATCCAGATAACTAGTTAGCCTCATTCACCTCTTACCTGGCGACCCTATTCTTAAACATAGACTGGAAAATTACATATCCAAACTTAAATGGTTGCTGAAATGTATTTTTCTTTTCTATTAATATAAAACCTGTGCCTGGGCACCTAAAACTGCAAGTCAAAGTGTTAAATCCAACCAAGTTGTCTTCCAAATTTGTCTCAAACTATCAATATGCTCTGGGAGTTTTAGGCGCAGTAGCCAATATGGCCGCTAGGTGACATTCAAACTCCATTTGGTGATTTAAAAACTTGAAGGGTTTTAATTCATGAATGCTTTGGACCACTGGCCTCTTTTGATAAAATACACATAGGATTTTATTTTCTGAAGTGAAATCAAGAAACAACAGAAGTAAAAATAAAGTGTTAGCCTACACCGAACTTGCATTAAATGTAAATAAAATTAAAAAGTTCCCACTAGTGGTCCGTTCCAGTTGAAATATTCTAAAGTAACTCTTCAAAATATTAAATAAACATCAACGACTGACACAAATAGTAGTTATGATTCTTACTCCTCAATAAAAAAAAACTATAACTGACAAAAATAAACAACATTGAAAGTCAGCTTATAACAATGAATTGACTAATTCACCGTTAATAAATGCATGTTTAATTTTACACTATTTTACTTTAATACATAGATTTAATGCTCTGTATGTAATTATAATTTAGAAATGATACTTTTGTGTGCAGAGGGTTTATAGAATGTTTCTAATTAGGGCTGCTTGATTATGGCAAAAATCATAATCATGATTATTTTGCTCAATATTGAAATCACGATTATTTAACACGATTATAGGTGGGTGATATGATCAAAGTCTTGTTTCATGATATGAGTCATTTTAAATGTCAGTGAAATTTCACAATTATCAATACTTAAGAAAAAACTAATACAAGGTTAATTATTGTAAGTCAGTGGTTCTCAGGCTGGGTGCGGCACAGAACTGAACTATTGAACAGTTATTGAACTGAATTGAATCAACATTGAACTGACTTGAGCTGAAAAACAACACTATCTTTTGTTGATCTGCTTATACTGTAGCTGAATTGAGCTCTTCATAACTCAAACTGCTCTGATTATTGAACAACAAACACACTAAACTCAGAAACCATTGAACTGCATTAATGGTTTCATTCTGCTCAACTTTTAATTAGTAAACTTTACGCAGTTATATTATTTTCATTTCTATAAGAAAACATGAAAAACTCTCTTGAGTGTGCTTGTGAGGGCCGTAACAGTTAAACCTTCAGATGCCTGAAAATCATCTGTATGACCTCTGAAATTAAAGCTTCGAACTAGGAAGGTCAGTTCGACTAAAGGAGAAATGGCAACTGGAAAATATTTGCAAAATGCTCCAATAATAAGTTGTCACTCCTAAAAACCAACATCAGAGGTTCTCAAACTTCTCAGACAAATTACCGTCTACCAAATCCAAACATATTCAATGATATTTCAGCATAAAGTAAATATTACTCTTGATCCGTCACTCTTTTTCTTAGCAAAAAGCAAAATCGAGGTTACGGTGAGGCACTTTACAATTGAAGTGTTTTTTGTTTTGTTTTGTTTTTTAAGAAAAGAGTGAAGAGTATAAATGCATTTTTGTGGTAATGAACATTATCTCACCAATGGTGATTGAACTTCAATTTTACTGAACCCAGAATTTTCCTTTACTGTAAGCAACATGCATAAGTCAGGTCAAGTTTATAGTTACACTTTATTTCGACGGTCCACTTTATGGCGCTTTTCCACTGCATGATACGGCTCAGTACGGCCCACTTTTGGGGGGTTTCCATTGTGTAAAGTTCCTACTACCTGGTACTTTTTTAGTACCACCTCTGTTGAGGTTTCAAGCGAGCCGCACCGAGACTAAAATGTGACGTGTAAACACTGCAGATCACTAATTTGGTCAGAGAGGATCTTCACTGCAGCGTCATTGAATTTGCGACACGAGACACCAAACCTGCCAGATTTAAATAGTCAGCAACAGCCACGGCAGGATCATTTGTCCGCACAACTTTTTTTAAACGACCATCGCACGCAACCTGAAAAAAGAAATGTCTGTTTCGTGGTCAGTAGACGAGGTGGCGGCACAACTATAACGATCAGTCTATAATCCCACCCATAGGTGCTGATTTATGTTTCTGCCGGTGCCCACACTCCATACACAAAAAGTGGTGAGGACATGTCCCACCCGCAAGTTACGCCTGTGTTACCAACCAAACAAAAGCACATTCTCTCCATGAGTGTTGTCGTGAGTCGCGCTCTCACTGATATCTGATCCGTAGCGGTTCACTAAAAAAAATTATTCAATAAATACCTATTTACAATAAGCACTTAACTCAAAAATAACTATTAAATAATAAAGTAACTTGAGAACTGGTTGACTAAAATCAGCTTGAAAATGCTATCTCATGAAATAAAGGCGAATCCGTAATTTCTTTACAATTGAAAGGTGTACACGTGTTATTTCGCCAGTCAATCGTGAAAGTATGGTGGTTGAAAGCTTCTGGCAACATTAAATCCAGGAGAGAAGAACATTCTAGAGAAAGAGCAAGTAGAGATTTTGAGTTTGAGCATGCACACCTAATATCTGAGCGAGAGCAAGAGCCTGAGACTGTATATTTGAGAACGTGCGTCCAGTTCTGTGCGAGAGTGAAGGAGGTCCGCTATGGAGCGAATTATGTGCCATAATTAAAGAAACAAATCCAGCATTTTGCAAACAAACTCGATCTGCTTTGCAAAGGAAAACTCGACTCGCAAACAAACAGAAAGCAATGTGTACAAAGGTCAGTTTGAGTGAAAATGCAGTGGAGTAACAAATATGTATTGTTTTTTACAAATATAAATAAATGAGCCAAGATAATTCTTCACAAATAAATACAAACCATCCTACAAATTGCATGTAATCTTTGAACAAATACCAAATCTAGTGCATACAAATGCATATCTGTCTGTTATGATTGTGTGACACTTGGCTTTTTATGAGATCTCTCGACTCGATTTTCTCACAAATGTGTCCAGGCAGATTTTCTCACAAATGCAGTTGAGCAACTTCCTCTTCTAAAACAGTAGATGGCGCTGAACTACTGGATTAATTTAGCGCTAGTCTCCCGGGAGAAGCACTGATTTGAAACTTGTCTTTGCCTACAGGTGAGGAAAATGGCCGGTGAACGGGTGTGTTTCTGTCTTATTTGATCTATACCTTTTTGAGGTTTTCTTTTGCAAAATGTTTATTGCATATCTAGACAGAAATCCACATTAGCACTTAGTAGCACTTCACTCTCTCTAGGATAGGGGAATCTATAAGCTGAAAGCTCTACCATTTGTTGCTTTTTGTACCTTTTTTTCTACATCGGAGGCATGCGAAATTACTAAATAAATGATTATGTCTACACTGAACGAATCTATTTCTTTCATTCTCCATAAATTAATGAGAACATTTCATTTAATTGAGAGGCGGGTTTCGTTTGTCTGTCCAGAATTATAATTTGGGTACTGCATACGTCACAGGCAAGTTAAGAAACAATTGTATATTGTTTGTTTTGTTCATTAATTATTTTACATTAACAGTAAAGCTGACTGAATTCCAACTAAATAAATAAATAAGTGGGACCCTCCTTTCAATGAAATGAAATGTTCTCATTAATTTATGGAGAACAAAAGAAATAGACTTGTTCAGTAAATGTAACGTTTTTACAAATTTTTTAAAAAGCAACATATGATGGCAGAGATTTCAGTTTATAGATTCCCCTTTTCTAGAGAGAGTGAATTGCTAAGTGCTAATCTGTCTAGATATGTAATAAACATTTTGCAAAAGAAAACTTCAAAAAGGTTAATTATAGATAAATGAAGACAGAAACACACCCATTTACCGGTCATTTTCCTCAGCTGTAGGCAAAGGCAAGTTTCAAATCAGTGCTTCACCCGGAGACTATAGCGCTAAATTAATCCCCTAGTTTAGCACCATCTACTGTTTTAGAAGAGGAAGTTGCTCAACTGCATTTGTGAGAAAATCTGCCTGGACACATTCGTGAGACAATCGAGCCGAGAGATCTCATAAAAAGCCAAGTGTCACACAATCATAACAGACAGATATGCATTTGTATGCACTAGATTTGGTATTTGTTCAAAGATTACATGCAATTTGTAGAATGGTTTGTATTTATTTGTGAAGAATTATCTTGGCTCATTTATTTATATTTGTAAAACACAATACATATTTGTTACTCCACTGCATTTTCACTCAAACTGACCTCTGTACACATTGCTTTCTGTTTGTTTGCGAGTCGAGTTTTTTTTTCTTTGCAAAGCAGATTGAGTTTTTTTGCGAGTCGAGTTTTCCTTTGCAAAGCAGATCGAGTTTGTTTGCGAGTCGAGTTTTCCTTTGTGAAGCAGATCGAGTTTGTTTGCGAGTCGAGTTTTCCTTTGCGAAGTAGATTGAGTTTGTTTGCAAAATGCTGGATTTGTTTGTTTAATTATGGCACATAATTCGCTCCATAGTCCGCCAGCGAGTTGAGAGATTTGTGCTCGCGCATTACTTGGATGCGCTCTCGACATTTGACATTAAAATAACGCCATAGACATGGCCTCAAATAAACTATAAAAAGGTGAAGATAATCGTGTCTGAAAACTGCAATAGATTTTTTATTGGTTAAAATCAATACAATATATCTCGTAATTTTCTGTGGCTGCTTGACCATGAGATCGGCACCTATGATCACTTAGAAGCGGTGCTAAACTGCAGTGGAAAAGATAAAAATTAGCCAAAAATTAAGAGAGCCGAGCTGAGCCCAGTCGTGCCGAGTCGAACCACACAGTGGAAAAGTGCCTTTAGTCGTTCTACTAACTGTAAGTAAATCGCAACTACATATCAACTAACTCTTATATTAGTACTAACTCTTAGTACTAATATATATATATATATATATATATATATATATATATATATATATGAAGATTTCAGATGCAAAAGCCTAGAGTGCCATCTGAAATTTTCTTCTAGAATGATCATTTTTATCAAGCTCGTATATTTAAGTTCAGCAATTTCACTTAAATGGTAATGAAAATAACCTATTAATTGTTTTTTAAGTGAAATTACTGAACTTAAATAAACGAGCCTGATAAAAATTATCATTCTAGAAGAAAATTTCAGATGGCACTTAGAGGCTTTTGCATCTGAACTCTTCATATATATATATATATATATATATATATATATAACTAACTAACTCAAGAGTTTAGTAGCTCGCGCACCTATTGGTTGCTCTGCAGCAACTGCTGCAACCTATCCAGGGTCTGCCCGTGACGAAGCACCAATAGGGCACGGGCGCCCGTGCATGTCATGTCGCGCAAGAATGGGCGTGGCTATAGGCTATAAAGGCAGAGACCAGAGGTTGTTCTTTGATTTTTTCTACTCTTCAGCGAAGTGGACACTCACCTCGCTGTTCTCCAGAGAAGCCTGCGCCATCGAAGAGCCTTTCAGCGGGACGAGCCTCAAGCCGGCCATCTCTCGCCGCTTCACCGCCGTTCCTGCTGCGCTATCCGGCGGCAATATCCTTTCTCTCTGCTCGCGTGTTACGTTACACACGCTTTTCTAAAAGAGCGAGGCGTTGTTGCAAATGCCTCTTTTCAAGAAATGCGGCTCCTGCCGAGCCCCTCTCAGCGACGGGGACCGTCACATCCTGTGTGTTTCCTGCCTGGGACAATCTCATGCGGACCTCGCACTTTCCCTGGGCGGCTGCCCGGAATGCGAGGAAATGTCTATGACGACCCTGCGGGCTCGTCTAGCATCCTTCATCGTGGACTCCGCCCCTCCGCCTCTCTCTGCTGGGCCGCGCCGTAAAAAGCGCCGTTCACAGAGAGCACCGGAGGCATCTGCTATGAGGATCTCTCCCTGTGTGCATCGCTCTCTGGATCTCCCACCTCTATCGAGGCCGGCCAGCCCCCCGCCGCGCATATCGAGTCTGGGGGAGATGACGCAGAAGAGGACAGCTGCTCTCTTCTGGCTTCTGAATGTGAAGGCTGGTCGGGCTCCATTCCGGACCCCGCCCCTTCCCTTCAAGAGTCGAGCGGCGTGCGGTCTACTTTTGAAGCCGAACTTCTCCGCCTGCTCACCAAGGCCGTGGAGGACCTCGGCCTCGATTGGTCGCTGCCCGAGGAACCCGCGCCCAGCAGGCTGGACGGCTGCTTCCTGTCCGGTCGCCGCTCGACGCCTCACATGAGGCCCGCCCCCTTCCTGCCGGAGTTGCACGAGGAGCTGACTAAAAGCTGGAAGGCGCCATTTTCTGCCAGGTTGCACTCTACTGTCTCTTCGACGCTCTCTCACGTTGACGGCGCGAAAGACAAGGGCTACCTTTGTATTCCTCCGGTCGAGGATCCGGTAGCCACGCACCTCTGCCCGCCTTCCGCCGAATGGCAGTCCAAGCCTTCGCTGCCCTCTAAAGCCTGCAGGACTACCTCGGCTCTGATTGGTCGCGCTTACGCTGCCGCCGGTCAAGCCGCATCAGCGCTTCACTCTATGGCCGTGCTCCAGGTGTATCAGGTCAACCTTCTCTGTGCTATGGATGAGGCTGGCCCGAACCCGGAGAACTTCACGGACTTAAGGAGCGCGACGGACTTAGCGCTACGAGCCACCAAGTCCGCTGCTCAGGCCATCGGTAGAAACATGGCGTCTCTCACGGTCACCGAGAGACACTTGTGGTTAACTTTGTCCGACATGAAAGAGTCCGACAGAGCCACATTTCTCGACGCGCCTGTGTCGCCATCAGGTCTCTTTGGCCCGGCAGTTAAGGGGTTTATGGAGAGGTATTCTGAGGTCCAGAAAACCTCACAGGCCATGCGGCACTGCCTGCCGAAGCGCTCTAGCTCTGCGACGGGCCGCCAAAAGCAGCCGCCCAGCCGGAGATCAGCGCCACAGCCGCCCCCGACGCCTGCTTCACAGCGCCGCCAACCGAGAGACTCTCAGCAGCGCTCACGCTCTTCGAGCCGCTAGAGGCTGCCTCCCCCCCGGGGACCCCGGCCCAAGATAGTGCTGAAGTCTGAGCCCTCAAAGTCTTCCTAGCCACGCTAGGAAAACGAAGATGGTCGAGTCTCGCTGCGGCCGGACCGCCATTAAAATCAGCGCGCTTCACTCTCTCAGTTCCCTCAGCAGAGGCGACTGGAGATGTGTATTTCACAGTCAACGAGCCCGTTATACAACACGCTCGCCTGTATCCAAAGGCCGTTTTTACGGCCGCCCAAATAAATCTCAAAAAGAGCATTTTGTCTGTTTGTCCGGCTCACGCAGATGGTGTTATAAACGTAGGTTCTGTGCCCACTCCCCAGTGTTCACTCCTACACATAAGCACAGCCAGTTCAGTGACATACACTCACTCACGGCCCACATCAATAAACCCGGCGCATGCCGCGTGTGTTTTAAAAGTAGAAAAGGTGCCCGCTGTGCAGCGCCCACCCCTACTCACAAACACGGGTCGCTCTGTGACACACACTCTCCCAGAGCCCCCGTCAATAAGCACAATATGTGTTCTATGTGCAGACAACCCCCCAATAAACACGAACTGTGTTATGTGTGTGCAGAGCGCGCGCGCCTCCATGAGCTCACTTTCAAGCGCTGTGACATATGTGCCACACACACACAGCGACAACAGCCCGCTCACCATTCTCCCCTTAGCTTTTCACATAAAAGCATGGGAAATGATCCCGGGCGTGTCAGATTGGGTTTTGAACACAATAAAACGAGGTTATTCATCCCGCTCTGTGACACACACTCTCCCAGAGCCCCCGTCAATAAGCACAATATGTGTTCTATGTGCAGACAACCCCCCAATAAACACGAACTGTGTTATGTGTGTGCAGAGCGCGCGCGCCTCCATGAGCTCACTTTCAAGCGCTGTGACATATGTGCCACACACACACAGCGCCCCATCACTGGCCTTTCTTGCGATTCGCCTTCGAGGGTCAGAGCTATCAGTACACCGTCCTGCCGTTCGGTCTATCTTTGGCACCTCATACATTCATGAAGTGCATGGATACAGCACTCGCTCCCCTGAGACAGTGGGGGATGCGAATACTGAACTATTTGAACGACTGGCTTATTCTAGCGCAGTCAGAGGCAGAGCTGATAGCTCACAGAGCTCTATTGAATATATATGAATGAATAAATTGTATTATTGTGTCATGTCCAAATAGGACCCATCCCTTTCGGGATTATAAGACACCACAAACCACTTCAAATTATAACATTCACTTCCTGTAGATGGTAACATACTTCACAGTAGGTTAACACATGCATAAATAAATAAAGAGGTACATAAAAGTGAAAAAATTAAATAAAGAATTACAGATTTAGTGTTTCACCTAAATGTACTTTTTGTTCTCTTTGCCCAGGCTTTTTCTAGATAATCAGCAAGGGCGAATACCTTATAATCAAAAAACCACTTTAGTCTATCCGCATCATTCAACCACATCAAATCTGTAGTTTTACACTTTTTAAACAACTTCAGCCGCATCTCATGGTATAAAGGGCAGTAAAACACAAAATGAAACTCATTCTCTATATCAATATTACAATAATCACAGATTCTTTCTTCCTCTGGCACTCCCCTGTAACGTCCTGTTTCCAGGTGCAGGGGAAAAACTCCAGAGAGGAGCTGAGCGCACAATGATCTCTGTTTTTTTGATAGGGGAGCACATACATATTTTTAATTTCCAAAACAACTCTTTATTAATCTATATGTTCTTAATTTTGGTTTAAGGAATATATCTTGTGACAATTTACTTTTATATGTATCTAATAAAACTTCCTTTGCAGCAAGTATATGTACTGTGTTTATATTTTGAAAAAGGTCAGGAGCTTCCAATTTGTGTAAATATGTCCTGTACTTCACATGCCCATGCACCCTTTACAGACACATCCCAGTTTAATATTTTCTTAGCAACTCGGTTCTCAGGCATTTTCACCAATCTATTCCATAAAGCCATCATACTACCTTTCCACCTTCACTTGGTTCCCAACCCATGTCTCCCGTTATTGCTAAGATTGGGGTAAATTTGTGGACTCCTAGGAAATAACGTATTGCTCTATTTTGTACCATCTCTCCTCTCACATTTATTTTTGAGCCCCATATTCCTGCCATATGGTCCATGACAGGGCAAACACAGGCCTGAAATAATTTGGAATAGGTAGCATATCCCAGGTTTCCCAACTGTTTCGTTTTTGCTATTACACCCCCAAGCGCTCTACTAGCAGATTCGGCCAATATACATATACCATGCTTGTAATTCAAATACTCGTCCAAAATAAAACCCAGATATTTATAATGTTCAACATAATCCAACTTGTGGCCCCAAAAATAAAACTGAAACTTGCTTCTTCTATGCCCAGATTTTCTAAAATGCATAATCTGTGTTTTACTATGGTTGACTCTAAGTCTCCACTTCCCACACCATTTTTCGGCACTCTTTAACATCTTCTGAAGATGTTCTTCATTTTCCGCCACCAAGATTATGTCATCTGCATAAAGTAATATGTCGAGTGTGTTATCCCCATCATAATTTATACCCAATCCAAGAGCTTTTATTTCCTGTGCCAAATTATTAATAAATATGGATAACAGGGTAGAGGAGAGACAGTCCCCCTGTTTAACCCCTTGTGGTGTAGGGAACCACTCTGAATAGTACTCATTGACTTTAACACAAGCTTGAGGGTCTTTATACAATGATTGTAAGGCCCAGTAAAACCTTCCCTCTAGCCCTTCTCCCAAAAGACAATAAAATAATAAATCTCTGTTTACAGAGTCAAAAGCTTTTTGAAAATCAATATAACAAACAAATGATGGTTTGTCTTGCATTAATCTATTTTTGTCTCAATTTAAATTCAGCTCTGCATTGTTGTTTTAGTTCTTTTCCACCTTTACATTTCAGATAAATATGCTCTGCTTTACGCATTAACTTCCACAAATTTTTAAGCTCTTCATTCCAGAAAGGTTTATTTAACCTGTGAATTTTGTGAGATGACTTTGGTCTTATTTCTACTCCTCCTAATTCATCATACAACAAATTACATACCCTACTATACCAATTATCTATGACATCTTGTTTGTTTTGTGCTACTTGCAATTTGTCAACAAGTTCCATTATACCTTTAATTAATTTCTCTGAGGGTCGCTTTGGATCATGCCTACCTAACTTGCAGGTAGACCTTTTATAAGCCTCCTGATTGATCTCATCTGTATTAAAACCAGTTTGTTGCCGTACACTTAATTCAAGTAATAATAATGAATGGTCTGGAACATGACACCTGTCACTGATCAGGTCGTAACATTGACAGTCTGAGATGAGTTGGGATGGAGATATAACTTTAAAATCAAGACAGGTTTCAAGACAATCAAAGGGTATAACTATATAGTCTACAACCGCCTTCCCTTTGGTTGAAATAGAAGTAAAGTTGTCACTAAGGGGGCTTACCCGGCCATTTAAAACACACATTTTAGCATCTACTAGAAATTCCAAAAAGGCCTCGCCATGACGATTCACATAGTCATCAATTGCAATACGCATAGGGATATTGTCCACCTCTTTCACATAGTCCAACTTGTCACCAATTCGACTATTGAAGTCACCAACAACATAAATTGCATCCAAATTTGAAAATAAATACATCTTACTTGATAAATGAGCAAAAAAAGTGGATGCATCCCTACCCCAAAAAGATGTCTAGGGGGGTAAATAACATGAGTACACAGCAAAACCATAATCTGAATATCTGTGCGTAAAGCAGATCCCTATAATCCCATCAACTGTTTTGTCAACTATTTCTATTTCATATTCTCTAAAAAGACATGATTTAACAAATATGCCTACTCCACCCGAGCCTCTTGGTGCTTTAATATGTGTCATCCTATTCTGCCCAAACCATACATAACCCTCTAAATATATGACTAAATCTCCCATTAAATGCGTTTCATTTAGAGCAATTAGATCAGGTGCAAGTGCTGTTAGAATTGTGGATCGCAAACCTCTGTTCAGGTCAGTCCAGCCGTTAATGTTCCAATGTGCCAGAGTTAAAGAATCTGAAGAAGAATGAGCAGCATTTCACGGGGTATCCGTGTGGCGTTGTTTCCCATGTCCGTCTACTCGGCTGTTCTTTCCTCCGTAATCGTCCATTTCCAGCGACATAGAACTCTGATCCCCCCGGGATTTCCTTAAGAAGCGTCTTAAAGTTTGTTTCGATCAGTCTCTCAGTATGAGACTTCGCCGAGCGTATATACACTCTGCTGAACTCCTGTTGCTCTCGTAGTTGCTGCTTTCTCCGTAAAATAGCAACCTTCTCATGAACAAATCTGAACTCCGCTTTCACCACTCCCAGTGCTCTGCCGTAGGCCCGCATCCTCTCTACCGCAATCGGCACAGCCTCACTGCCGAGACCCTTGGTGACGAGCTGCTGCACCTTCATCTGGATGTCCTCCTCTTCTTCTTCTGGTAAACCCAAAATGACGATCGACACGTCTGGATCAAACCGTGCCTTAGATGCCTTGGTATCCGCGTTTATCTTTATTTCTAAAGTGTCAATCCGCGCCTCCAATCGCCCGATTTCCAGATCCATATGCGCACGTATCTCCTTACTTTGTTTCGCCAGTTCAGACAGAACTTGGCTTTGACTTTTCTGAATAGTGGATTCAAGGCGTCCAACTTTGCTGTTCAACTCCTTTGTAATACTGCCGCTCATCTCATCCATTTTATCGGCGAGTTTTCTAAATTCGTGCGTAAGTTCTTTGTTTTCCATATCTGTGGCAATTTAGTCTGTGTTCTTAGCTCCGCTTCTCAGCGCTCTGCCGCTTTCTTTGGACATAAGCAGACCGCACCGGGCGCATACGAACAACAAGTTAAATCAATAGTCTGCTCGGAAGTATTTTTCTTATTCAGACAAACTTTCCAGTTTTCTTGTTTATTTTTTTCTCCAACAAAGACCTGCGTGCAGGTAGCATGCGTGTAGCCTACCGCGAACCGGAAGACTCCGAAGCATTATTCCTAAAATAAGCTTTTATTAGGGCCCGGACATGCTGTCCAGAGACAATGTTCCCCCCGGGGAATGGTCCCTGCACTCTCAGGTAGTCCAGTTAATATGGGACACCTTCGGCAGAGCGGAAGTCGACCTCTTTGCGACGTCAGAGAACGCGCACTGCCCAATATTATTCACGAAACACAGGGACGCGCTGGCCCACGACTGGCCCAGCCACCCGCTCTATGCGTTTCCCCCGATCGCGCTGCTACCACAGGTAATCAAGCGTGTCAGGGAGAGCGAATGCTCTGTGCTCCTCGTGGCACCGTTCTGGAAGAACCAAGTTTGGTTTCCAGAACTGATGCAACTGACGAGCAAGACCCCATGGCCGATTCCGGTGAGGAAAGATCTCCTCTCCCAGGCCAGAGGCGCGATTTGGCACCCACGCCCCGACCTGTGGGCCCTACATGTATGGGCCATCAACGGGTACCCGCTGATCTCCCAGCGGCAGTGTTGAACACTATCACTCAGGCTAGAGCACCCTCTACGAGAAGGCTCTACACCTCTAAATGGTCAGTGTTTTCCGGCTGGTGCTCGGCCCGAAACGCAGATCCACAACGCTGTAGCGTTACGGAGATTCTCTCCTTTCTACAAGGGCTGTTGGACGAGGGCAGGTCCCCGTCCACGCTCAAGGTATATGTGGCGGCCATAGCTGCGTTTACGAAACCTTTGCATGGCCGGTCACTGGGAAGGAACGACCTGATTGTCAAGTTCCTGAGAGGAGCTAGGAGGCTAAATCCTCCCCGGCCTCCTCCGGTCCCAGCCTGGGACCTCTCCACGGTCCTGGATGCCATGAAGGGCGAGCCCTTTGAGCCCCTTCAGTCTGTGGATCTGCGGTATCTTTCCTTTTGGCTCTCGCCTCAGTTAAGCGAGTGGGTGACCTACACGCGCTCTCCGTGAGTGCTACGTGCATTGAGTTTGGGCCTAATGACTCCAAAGTCATCCTTAAACCAAGACACGGTTATGTCCCCAAAGTGCTTTCCACTCCGTTCAGATCACAGGTCATCTCACTGTCAGCTCTTCCAAGATCTGAAGGTGAGGGCGATGTGAATTTTCTCTGCCCCGTTAGGGCACTGAGAATATATGTTGAACAGTCTGCTGCTTTCAGACAGTCAGAACAGCTCTTCGTTTCGTTCGGTGGCCGCACTAAAGGGCTAGCCACGTCGAAACAGAGCCTATCCAGGTGGATAGTTGATGCTATTGCTCTAGCTTATAGGTCTAAGGACCTTCGATGCCCTCTGGGCATCAGAGCGCACTCCAACAGGGGCGTGGCCTCCTCGTGGGCATGGTCCTGCGGGGTCTCACTCCATGATATTTGTATGGCGGCAGGCTGGGCCTCTCCGTCTACATTTATAAGGTTTTATAACCTGGAGGTTCCTGCCTTACAGGCTAAACTGCTGTCAGTCTAACATAACATGTTCTGTGCGTTCGAACTCATTTCGACGCAGACTGTTATCAAGCATGTACTGTCACACGGAAACTAGATCGACAGATCAGACTTCCCTGACTGTGATTATACACTCACATCTGTCCCTTCGGCTCAGGTGTCTGACAAGCAGTTATTAATCATTATTAGATTCAGCCCATATATGTCTATCCTGGCTGTTCTACTGTATTAAGCACCCATTCCCCACACTAGAATGGTTATTTTTCCTGGGCCCACCCCCCAGTCAGCCCAGATATTACCACTATTATGTGTGTCCCCAGGCACGCGCCCTTGGGAACATATATGTGGATCCTCTAGCACGCACGGCGTTTTACATTGGGTTCCCGTAGCGTAAGCTAGCTTACGCAACACGAGAGTACTCTCGTAAAAGAACGCTCTCGGTTACTAACGTAACCTCGGTTCTCTCTAGATGAGGGAACGAGTGTTGCGTAACCCTGCCGTGCTTGTGCTACTTCTGGTTCGCTTCAGATCGAAAAACCAAAGAACAACCTCTGGTCTCTGCCTTTATAGCCTATAGCCACGCCCATTCTGGCGCGACGTGACATGCACGGGCGCCCGCGCCCTCATTGGTGCTTTGTCACGGGCAGACCCTGGATAGGTTGCAGCAGTTGCTGCAGAGCAACCAATAGGCGCGCGAGCTGCCTCGCCTAGGTCTGCTTAGGCAGCAATGCGTTTTAAACTAATGCAAAAATCAAGGATAATTTTTTGGCTTCAGTATTCTCGAGAAAAGGGTTTTTCCCGTAGCGTAAGCTAGCTTACGCAACACTCGTTCCCTCATCTAGAGAGAACCGAGGTTACATTAGTAACCGAGAGTGTTCACATGTAGTTGCAAAGTAACTTCTGGTTAGTAGAATGTCTAAAGTGAACCATCGAAATAGTTACCACAGTTTATTTCTTTAGCACTTTTTAGAATAAAAAACTGTTTAAAAGCAGCTTAACAGAAGATGTATGTATCATATATGCACAAAACAGCATAATTATTTTGATTAATGCCAATATTATTTGTGGTTCAGATCGATGATGTTGCTGTCAGTGAAGAGTCTGATCAGGGGTGCGTTTCCCGAAAGCATCGTTAGCCAACTATGGTCGCAAGTTCCGTCGTTATCAGCATAGTTCAACGATTTGGTGTTTCCCGAAACCATCGTTCCAACGAACGTTTGCAAACAGCATCGCAAACTTGTGTGATTGGAACGACAGCTCTCGAGCTGTGGTTAGAAGCATAGTTCCTAGCTTACATGAGATGTAGACTGAATAAATCCTTATCTTTAGCAAAATAAGCAAGCTAACATTCAGTACAACCTGTTATTTATTTGGACTACATACAAATGTAATTTACGTCTTTTAGTTTGTCAAGAGATTTAAAGCACCGTTTTTGAAGACTGCGCATGTGCGAACGTGCTCTACTATGTAAGAATGAGCCAAATATTGAGTCTGGTAATAAAGCAAAATAACTGAGAAAAATTAGAATTGGTCTTCAGATGCCATGTCTGTAACTTATATGACAAAATCTAGCGTTAATTCAATCTCAAACAGATTAATTAAAATAAGTTATTAGTCCACCACGTGCGAGACGTCATAAACCAACGTGGTTAAACGATACTTTGTGACTTATGGTTTCGGGAAACAGTCGTGACTAGCTAGTTGATTTCTCCAACGATGCATCGTACTATGGTAGTTAAGCAGCGAGCTATATAGCTGTACGGGAAACGCACCCCAGAGCAGCATCTAAAACTTCTCTAGGCCGACAGAGCTGATGATATTGATCAAATGCTGCTGTCTGAGATTATTGTTATGTTGAGGGTCTAAACACTGTCAAACTGTTGTGCAGTGAAGGTGAACAGGTCTGCAGTTTTAATACTAGTATTGATCTAATATTAACTGAGTATGTTTTTCTGGCTGCCTCTAGAATCTCACTCTCTATTCAGAGCCATTTGCTCTTTATGCATAGTATATGATTGCAGAATAAATACATGTTTTTATTGAATATTGATGGATTAATACATTTTGTGGAAAAAATAAATCATTAAAGTGGTTTGTTTTGGTAAAAAATCGTATATATGTATGAGGTGGCAATAACCTTTAAGCCTTTTACCCCCAACTATCCAGAGTCTGGGTAAAAAAAATTAAAATAAAAAAAAAAATACCTTATTGCCGCCTCATACAGTTATAACATTTAAAAGACTCATCAGGATGGGGCAAAAGGCCCCCAGTATTGATACAAATACTTTATCAATAAAGTCATGTGCTTTGCATAATATCACAGTTAGTACTTGTTCAAAACAATCACACAAAACACAGTTCTGTTTATTTTAATAAATAAAGGAAATGCATTTTTGTTTATACTGTCATTAAAATTAAACTGTTCATTTTAAAAACACAGAAATTTTTTTTTAAAAACTAAAGATTCTGAAAGCTTTGAAGGAGATCCCATAAAAAAATTATATTGGGTTTACAGTAGTAACAATAATTGGGATATTTTATTATATGATTAATATATATTTTTTTTTAAATATAATGGTTTCATTATGAATATGATGATTATCTCTAAGTTGGACACCCAACTTAATACGATATTTACCATCTGAATCAAAACATGTCATGTCAACAAATGGAAAAGTAAGCCAGCTGTTGATTATCATGTTAATTATTTTTCCTTTTTTTTTGGCCTAATTATGTTAGCAACAGCAAACTTTACATATTCTTCAGAATAACTGTTGATTTAAGTATCATCCGTCACCATTTACAAGTAAATCAATTACATGTAATCATTTCACATGAACACTGCTTTTTCTTCATGTCAGTGTTTCTGTGATATTTTAAAATAATGGTTTCTGTTAAATCTGGTTAAAATTTTTAGCCGCCTTTCTCTTTTATTCGAACATTTTGACTACTGAAATATTGATGTCTCATTACTTTTGATATGCAGGTCATTATCTGCCCCCAAATGCCTGATGTTCATTATTAATTAACAGTTTGTTGGCAACATGGGTAAATAAAATCTGTGCAGGAACTTGCGAGGATCTCCATGTGTGATATTAGGAAGTCAGTTTCTACATGTAGTATGATTTTATATTTATTTTAACAGAGGTTTTTGTGTCTCTGTTCATCTTAATGTGTTTTCAGTGGTGGGAGAGCTGACCAGATCAGAGATGTGTCCTGTCAGACCAGCTCATCCTCCTCCTGTCAGAAACACATCAGTCATCATGACAAAGAAGCAGCCCTGCAGCTCGATTCTCACCAGCCAGTGCATGATGATCTGCAGAGAGTCAAAGACCAGCACAAAACCAGCATGAAGAACAAGTATGAGAGCGTATTTGAGGGACTCAAACTACAAGAGAATCAGACCCTCCTGAACATGATTTACACACAGCTGTACATCATAGAGGGAGAGAGTGAAGGAGTGAATGAAGAACATGAGGTGCTACAGATGGAGAAAAGTTACAAGACCCTCCAAGACACTCCAATCAACTGCAATGACATCTATGATCCTTCACCTGAACTAGGATATGAGGAGAAGAGAAGAGAGAAGAAAGACAAAATCAAGACTGTTCTTACTAAAGGCATCGCTGGAATCGGAAAAACCATCTCTGTGCAGAAGTTCATTCTGGACTGGGCAGAGGGAAAAGTCAATCAGGGTGTAGATTTCATGTTTGTTCTTCCATTTAGAGAGCTGAACTTGATTAAAGATCACCAGTACAGTCTTCACAGACTTCTGCTGGACTTTCATCCTGAACTTCAAGATCTGGACTCAAAGATGTATGATGAATGTACAGTTGTGTTCATCTTTGATGGCCTGGATGAAAGCAGAATTACACTGATATTTTCAGACAGTGAGAAAGTTTCTGATATGACTGAGTCTTCATCAGTGGGTGTGTTGATGTCAAACCTCATGAAAGGAGATCTGCTTCCCTCTGCTCTCATCTGGATCACCACCAGACCAGCAGCAGCCAATCAGATCCCCTCCAAATACATCAACCGTGTGACAGAAATTCAGGGATTCAATGAGCCTCAGAAGGAGGAATATTTCAGGAAGAGAATCAGTGATGAGGATCAAGCCAGCAGAATCATCTCACACATCAGAAGAGCAAGAAGCCTCCACATCATGTGTCACATACCCGTCTTTTGCTGGATCTCATCCACTGTGCTTCAAAACATCCTGAAACAAGATCTCAGTGTAGAAATCCCTCAAACTCTGACTGAAATGTACATACACTTCCTCCTCATTCAAACTAGCATGAGGAACCAGAAGTATGAAGAGAGAGATCCAGAGAAACTCCTGCAGTCCAACAGAGGAGTGATTGTGAAACTTGCTGAACTGGCTTTCAATCAGCTGATGAAGGGCAATGTGATGTTCTATGAGGAGGACCTGATTGAGAGCGGCATAGACGTCACTGACGCCTCAGTGTATTCTGGGATTTGCACTGAGATCTTTAGGGAGGAATCTGTGATTTATCACAGGAAGGTTTACAGCTTTGTACATCTTAGCTTTCAGGAGTTTTTTGCAGCACTGTATGTGTTTTTCTGTTATTTACACAAGAACAGTGAAGTTATGAAAATGTTCCTGACAGGAAAGTCCAGAACTTGGTGTAGATTTGTTTCTCTGGATGTGTTTCTGAAGGGAGCAATGAATAAAGCCTTGAAGAGTAAAAATGGACACCTGGATCTTTTCCTTCGATTCCTTCATGGCATCTCGCTGAAGTCCAATCAGAGACTCTTAAAGGATCTGCTGATTCAAACAGAGAACAACCCAAAGAGCATCAAGAAAATAATCCAAAACCTTAAAAAACACGAAAACACAGAAAGTCCAAAAGAAAATGTCAGCCCTGAAAGATGGATGAATCTGTGTCACTGCTTGATTGAGATGAAGGATAGTTCTCTTGTTGAAGAAATGCAGGCATTTTTACAATCTGGAACAAGTAACCAAAACCTTACTCTTGCACAATGTTCAACTTTGGCAAACATGATCTTAATGTCAGAAAAGGTGATGGATGAGTTTGACCTTAAAAACAACATATCATCACAAGAGGGTCGAAGGAGACTGTTACCTGCTCTGAGGAACTGCAGAAAAGCTCTGTGAGTGTGAAAATATGAACATAATATCAACTGATTTGAAATATGAACATAATACCTCTCATGTAGGCTAATAGTTTAGCTGAATGCGCTTTAATGACTTTTTCATTTACATAAATTTGAAGTGTCTACAGATTAAAATATTTAAAATAATTATTTTAATTTGTAATTATAATTGAAATCCAAGTCATTACATTTCTGAAGTTTTAAAAGCTGAATATCTTTTCAACCATTGAATTTACATGACTTTTCCATTGTTCATAATTTGCTGGATAAGGATTAAGCATTTTTAGAAAAATATATTCATTTTCCTGGTCTAGAAATCACACTTTTAAAATTAGGCTACCTCATATATCTAGTTGCAGTGATGATGTATTAAAATAAGAAATATCTTGATTTAGGTCAGTGGTTTTCAATCCCAGCACTGTACATTTTTAATGTCTCTCTTATCTAACACACATATTAGAGGTCTTGGAGTGAATATTAACTAGCTGATGAGTTGAATTTGAAAATGTGCAGTGCTGTTGGGTACTCCAGGAACAGGATTGACCAGAAAATGTCTCTGAGCCTACTAGTCAACGTAAACATACGTTTACCTATTATACATCTTTCAGAATCTGCAAGGTAATGCTGAAGAATACAACACGATGCATTAAGAGCTAGGGGGAAAATTTTGAGCAAGATGATGGTGATGTTTAAATTTTTGTTATTTTGTTTTACATGCTAATATATTATTTAGCCTCTGAAGGGCAGGACTAAATTAATTAATTAACTTTTAAACAAAATAAGAACAATTTACACGAACGATCAAGTTCAAAAGTTTAACCCCCTGGCTCTTAATGGATGCTTCCTTCTTGAGCATCACTAAATGTTTGCAGCGTTTGTTATAGTTGTGTACGAGTCCCTCAGTTGTCACCAGTGTGAAAAAATGGATCTCACAATTATAGTCACTGCTAGTAAGGAGTCAAATATGCAGAAGGTTCTGGAAAAGCAAAGAATGTGCAGGAACTGAGGGTTTTTTTCTAAAGACCATTGGGCAGTTTAACTGTTCGGGACAAACAAGGGACTCATGAACAACCATTACAAAAAACAAAACTAAAATAAACAGTTGTGGATCATTCAGGTAATGACACACAATATTAAAAATCAAGCCTATGTAATTTGCCTTGTATTTTGTGTTTGTATTTTGTCTTGTGGACTAGGCTATTGAACATCTGTTTTGTGAAAAAGCTTTTTCAGGGCAGTACTAAATAGAATCAATGTCTTTATGATCCTTCTTATTAAAAAAATAAATAAAAATGAACAAATTTGGGGGGTTGCCTGTCCATCCCATCTTGTATACCGCCAAGAGAAATCTGGTTACCGTACACAAGCAACATCTAACAGCTGGTGCATCAGACAGTTTGAGTAAAAATATATGAAACGGCTGTGCTTCAGCAACAACAACATCATACCTTGGTTCTTTAAAACAGCAAAAAAAAAAACAATGTTATTTGCATATCGAGCAGAAACAAAGCAACCTCGGCATCTGTTTTCAGGCCTTGGTAGCACTTTATTTTAGAGTCCTTTTCCTCTTGTACATAATATGTACTTATTACATAAGCTAATTAATATGTTATAATAGTAATTACAATAACTAGGGACTAACTAGGTACTAACCATGAACCTACCCCTAAACCTAACCCTAACCCATGCAGTTACCTTATATTACCCAGTACTTTCTAAAGTACACTGTAAGAACATATGTGTATGTAATGTAAAATATAAGTGCAACCCAGGCCTTCCCGCTCTCTAACGTCTCTCCAGTGCTCAGAAGCTTCTCCATCATTAACAAGCTCTTGACTGATCATAACCTTTTAACAAGAGTCCTCTCTTTTTTCAGATTAACATCCTGTAATCTCACTGATCAGCACTGTGAAACTGTGGCTTCAGTTCTACAGTCATCAAACTCGTCCCTGAAAGAGCTGGACCTGAGTAACAATGACCTGCAGGATTCAGGAGTGAAGCTGCTCAGTGCTGGACTGAAGAATCCAAACTGTCAACTCAACATTTTGAGGTACTTAGAAGTTTTATGTATATAGCGCCTTTCCGTAGCTCAAGGTCACTTTACATTGTACATTACAATACATTTACACACCCACACACACATTACAAACACATAGGGATACATATAGCCACATTATCCAAAGTACATGTTAAATAGATATGTTTTTAGCTGAGTCTTGAAGGTAGCCATAGATGAGATATAACAAAGTGTAAGGGGTAGTGAATTCCATAATTTAGGAGCATTAACTCTAAATGAACTTCCACCTACAGTGGACAAAAAAAAAAAAAAAAGTTCAGCTGATCTAAGGGACCTGGCAGGGTGGTAGGAGTAAAGTAGATCAGATGGATATGGAGGTGCAAGACCATTTAATGCCTTAAATGTTAGAAGTAATATCTTAAAGTGAATACGTGATGCCACGGGCAGAGTCCTGCACGGGTCCGATTTTGTAAATCCGCACCCGCCCGTACCCGCAGTGCTTAAAACCGCATCCGACCCATTTTCCGACAGCAGCACTAATTCAAATCCGCCCCCGACCCGACCCGCTTAAAATAGAACCGACACCCGACCCGCACCCCAAATTAAATCAGTTTAGCCAATCACATTATAGACACACTTACAAAAATGTTTATTGCCAGGTCATACAGAAGTTATTACACGAAAATTGAACACAAGGACAACTTCAGCCGAAGCTGTCAAAAGGCCGGTACATGAAGAACATGGCTAACATTACCACAAAACTGAGTAGCCTTAACATTTTACCAATCGAACAGACACGGCTACAACACTATATGCCACGCAATTTCGTCTAGCCTACATCTGACAATTTTGGGTTCAAACACGCCCTGCACACCACACATACTTAACAGTGTTATATTTGAAAAATACTGTTCGATAGAACTGCTTTGTTACCACAGTTATCTGCGTGCTTCCTCAGCGATGAAGTTCCACATTTGCGGCTATCCAACACGAAAATGCATGCAGTAAGCCTTTCACAATATTTTCTTCAGATAACTCCAAATTTCTTCCACACACTGGACTTGATTTTTGATGACGTATTTTCGACAACTTTACAATCTCCACTGGCTGTTCTTTTCTTCAACTCCTCAGCATCCATCTCGACAACTGCAAGCAGATCGCGCGCGTTTATGATGAATTTTTAAAACTGAAAGTAGCCTAGGTAACGTTATAGATCCTGGGGAACGTGGCGCGTGGCCACAAATGAACAGATGTGGATATTAAATTATTTTATCAACTTGAAATACAGGCATATTTTTGTAGATGTGTTCCTAAAAATATGCATATATTTTGCATTGTTTGCATTGTTTTAAAGGAGAACTCCGGTCAATTTTAACATTGAGCTCATTTTTTTGTACATTTGGAGGGCTGTCAATACAGAGAACAACGACAGAAATCGGTGTTGCCTACACCGTGTTATCCTCTTTTTAAAATTTGCACCCTATTGACTTCAATGGGGCAAGTTTTAAACCTGCTTTTAGCCTCTTAACATCCTTGATGTGTCATTACAAGTGCACAGGTCATGTGAGTGATTCCTTCGGAGTGAACGCGGGTCAATCTGACTGCAGTAGATGTGAAAGATATGAATAAAAATGATGTTTATTCAGCCAGTGCACATACCTGTATTTACATCCTGTTTTCGGTCAAAGTCCATAGTAATCGATTGTTGAGTTCACGCGCATGATCATAGATACTAAACCAATCCACAGATGACGTTTGCCGCCGTCTGCACTGAGGCTGTGGCTCTCCAGCAAGAGCAGCAACATGGGGAAGACCATGCCTGGGTCAGATGGGCCGCGACACCTACAGCAGTGGCCTCACCAGTCAACACCCCGAAATGCGACACACCTGACCTGAGCCAACTGAAAAGCGAACTCCAGGCGAACTCCAATTTCGCAAAGAAGTGGCAGAGTAACTGAAGGGTTTGAGTGCCTCCATTGTTGAGGAACTTCGCAAACAGATATCACCCACCCCCCTAATGGCCAGTCAGTCTACTGTCCCACCTTTGCCTGCCGTCACATCCCAAATGCACATCGGTCCAACTGTACGACCAAGACCTCAACAGACACCACCAGGCAGGGGGTCCTTCCAATGGGATGCTGAGGGGAGGCCTATATGCAGGGACTGTGGAGGAGTGGGGCACATCCAGAGGTATTGTCCAACTCGTCGCAGGTCGACTTCGGGTTTTAGCACCCCCTGCCACTAATGGGCGTGTTGCAGGGACGGTCACTCACTCTGCTGGAGTGACCACCAAGTCCCAGCTTGTTGGGGAATGTCCACGCATTGAGGTGGAGGCTAATGGAAAAATGATCTCTTGTGTCCTTGATACCGGCTCCCAAGTTACCCTGGTGAGTAAAGCCTTCTTTGCAAGACATTTTGGGGATATTAATATTAACTGTGCCCATGACTCTCCCTGGTTAACTTTACGAGCTGTTAATAGATTGCAGATACCATATGTTGGCTATGCAGTTGTTGATTTTGCTGTTGGGGGTGTCCAGGTTCCACAGAAGGGAATGGTGGTGGTTGAAGATGGGTGTATGGGAGCAGACCATGCCATTCTAGGCATGAATGTGATTGCACACTGTTGGGACGAATTGGCCAAGGGTAAACACCCTGGGTTAACAGCTTTTAAGTCTCTTGTGTCACCTGTAGCAGGTCAAGTTTGGGAACAAGCCTTCTCCGTCTGCCAGAGGGTGACAGCTGAAGGGCACACCATTCCCTTTCAAGGGGTTGCTCGACTGCCCCGGCAGCCACCAGTGGTTATCCCCCTTGAGTCTGAGATGGTGGTATGGGCTCAACTTCAGGAAGGAGCCCCCAAAGCAGTCCACAATGCGTTAATCGAACCCCTCGAGGACCAGGATGGGGAGTGGTATGTAGCACGGTCCCTAGTGGTGGTGAGCGGAGGTAAGCTGCCAATGAGAATGTGCAACCCAAATCCTTATCCAGTAGAGGTCCCACTGCACCGACCATTGGCTAAGGTGACGCAGACTGACGAGTGTGATGTCCAAATAGGACGGGAGTTAGTGGTCCAGCCTGACTCCTTTGGAGCTGTGGAAGTGGCAATTCGAGCTGTGACTAACCCTTCTGGGCCTTCTACTCTTACAGATCCTATCTTTGCCATTGAGGGAGATGGCCTGAACACAGATCAACACCAACGCATTCTGCAGCTTTTAAAGAAGTGGAACAGCATGTTCGCCTTGCATGATGATGACTTTGGCAGAACCAATGCAGTACAGCATCAGATACCCACGGGAGCGCTACCGTCCCGTCCCCCTGACTCTTTATCCGGAACTGAGGACCCTTCTACAGGGCATGCTAGACAGTGGGGTGGTCCGTGAAAGCTCCAGTCCATGAGCAGCACCGGTAGTCCTGGTTAAAAAGAAAGACGGCAGTTGGAGGTTCTGTGTGGACTATCGTAAGCTGAATGCAGTTACACACAAGGATGCATATCCACTACCTCGCATCGAAGAGTCCCTCACCGGGCTGAAGAGGGCCCAATGGTATTCCACACTTGACCTTGCTAGTGGATACTGGCAAGTTGAAATGGACCCCCAAGACCGCCAGAAGACCGCATTCACCACCCCGATGGGCCTATATGAATTTGACCGCATGCCTTTTGGCCTGTGCAACGCACCAGCAACCTTCCAGAGGCTCATGCAGAGGTGCTTGGTGTCCATGGTGCATGACTTTTTGTTAATTTATTTAGATGATGTGGTCGTGTTCTCCCCTGACTTTGACGGCCATCTTAACCACTTTGAACAGGTGTTTCGGAAGTTGCATGATCATGGCCTGAAGTTGCATCCAAGGAAGTGCAAGTTGTTTCAGCAATGGCTAACCTACCTGGGCCATGTCATTAGCAACCAAGGAGTAGCGACTGACCCTCAGAAGACAGCTGTGGTGGGGGAATGGCCTGTCCCGCAAACCATCAAACAGGTGCATTCCTTTCTGGGCTTTGCGGGGTATTATAGGAGATTTATTCGTGGCTTTTCACAACTTGCTGCCCCTCTTCATGCCTTACTGAAGAGAACGGCCACTTCTCAACAGGGAAAAACCCAGGTGAATTGGACTGAAACTTGCCAGGACTCCTTTGACAGGCTAAAAAAAACCTTGGAATGTGCCCCAGTCCTTGCATACGCTGACTTCTCTCTACCCTTCCGACTGTTTACTGATGCCAGCCTGGAGGGCTTGGGAGCAGTATTGGCCCAATAACAGGATGGACAAGAGAGAGTCATAGCTTTTGCCAGTCGGAGTCTGCACCCCACAGAAAGAAATGACCAAAATTACAGCTCATTCAAACTTGAACTTTTGGCTCTGAAATGGGCCATAACAGAGAAGTTTAAGGATTATTTGTGGGGGGCCACCATCAACGTTTTTACAGACAACAGGCCGCTTATACATCTAGCCACTGCAAACCTGGGAGCTGTGGAGCAACGTTGGGTGAACCAGCTGGCCAACTACCAGTATACCATCAAGTTTCGCCCTGGTAGAACTAATAAAAATGCTGATGCCCTTTCCAGGTTGCCAGGCGAGTGTGTCGACGCTGTGGTAAGGGTGGTGGCTGAACCAGCTGATTCGGCCTGTCCGGTAGAGGACATTCATCAGACTCCGGACCGATGGTATAACTGCCAGTTTCAGGACCCAGGGCTGCAGCTTCTGTGGACCTGGAAGGCTGCAAACACGCTTCCACCACCGCATGAACGAAAGGGGGCTCCTCAACAGGTAAAGCGACTCCTGCATGAGTGGGAACATATTGTAATTCATGACAATCAAATGCAACGCCAATGCACCGACCCAAGGACTGGTGAGATATACTGGCAAGTGTTGGTCCCGGAGCAGGAAACGAGAGCTATGGCAACAGTATCATGAAAGCTTGGGCCATCAAGGAGCAGAGAAGGTCTTGTCAGTTTTGAGGAGACGATTCTACTGGCCCAGCATGCTGAAGAGCGTGCAGACCTGGACTGCGACCTGTCCTTGTTGTCTCCGGCAGAAGCCTGGACCTGAGGTAAAAGCTCCCCTGGCACCCATTTCCACGTCCTACCCCTTTGAGGTATTGGGAATAGATTACCTGTCACTGGGAAGACCCGGGGACCATTTCCCTTATATCTTAGTCATGACTGATCTCTTCTCCAAGTATGCCTTTGCAGTACCAATGAAGGACCAGTCTGCGACCACTACAGCCAAAGCCCTGTACAGTGCCGTGATCCAGGTGGTGGGGTGCCCAGAAAGGATCCTCTCTGATCGCGGGGGGGGGGGGGGGGGGGGGCCTTTCAGTCAGCAGTAATGGAACAACTGTGCCAGTTGTATGGATGTAAACAGTCCCGAACCACCTCTTACCATCCTCAAGGTAATGGTGCGTGTGAAAGGTTTAATCAAACTTTGCTGTCTCTTCTTAGTTCTCTTTCAGAAGCTGATCAGAACCACTGGCCACAGAGTCTCCCTGCATTACTGCAGGCTTATAATAACACCACCCATGGTTCCACTGGTATGACCCCTCATTTCATCGTCTTTGGCCGACATGCGCGCCTCCCAGTGGACTGGGTCGTAGCCTTTCCATACCAAGATATTCCCTGTCAGATTGGGTGAAACAACACTACAGAATTCTGACACAAGCCTACAACATGGTAAAGGCAAATGCTGAGAGGCAGCAACAGAAGGACCAGCTAAGGTATGATCGACGGGCCAAAGTGGATTCGCTTCTGCCAGGCGAACAAGTCTTCCCGAGGAATTTTCGTAGATGTGCAAAGGTCAAGCTGGCACCGCGTTGGGGTCCGTATGTTTTGGTGGGGGTAGCCCGACCTCGAGCCAATCGACCGGTCTATGTCATTTGTCCAGAAGGTCATGAAGGTCCCACAAAGACCATTCACCGTAATAACCTGCGCTGTTGCCCCGTGAACATATCAAGAGAGGAGCCTTCAGAAGGGGAACCATCTACAAGTCAATCACAGGCCATGTCCTGGTATCCAGTCATGGTCACTCCACTCGTCCATCAGCACCAGCTCACTGGCTATACCCCCGCCACCACTTCAGTCGTACCGAACCCAGAGAGAGATCTGCTGATTACAGCTAGTGGAGTAGATCCAACGGCACAGACTCCAAGCCCGTTGACCGAAGAACTGACAGGTGAATCGGAGCATGTAATACAGCCTGAAACCGTGCCCTGTCCGCCAAGCCTCCCTATGGTGAGTCCAACAGGTGGGGCAGTAAGGCGGTCACAAAGATCCACCAGGGGGCAGCCCCCAACCAGGTACAGGCACATATAGATAGTGGTCGGGGCGACCACCGGAAAAGTGGGGGGGAAATGTCACAGGTTGAATTAATACTTTTTCATTTTTAATCGACAGAGACATTAGGGCCTTACTGTGTGTGGTGTATCATGTATGATGGTGTTTACTGTGTGCATGAACAAATTTGCACTCTGAATTGTAGCGGTTATTCACTGTGCGTGTGCATCAAATTTGTAGTGGTTTTTGTTGTTGCTATTACTTAATCTGCCCTATTGACTCTTTTTAGACACCTGCTCATGGACAAACCTGGCAACCCGCTTCCTGTTTTATTACTATGCCCATATTTGGACTGTGCTTCCTCCCCTGCTAATGTGATGAAATTAGTTTATTAGAACTCGTTATAATGCTCCACCTTTCTACCCATATTTGGGCGATACTTCCTGTCATTGAGTAATTTTATTATTGCCTCTGCCTTGCTGCTGATGATTTCAATTAGCAACTAATTGTTTACCAGCTGGCCATGCTTGGGTTGAAGGAAGATAAAAACTGGTCCTTTGGAAGAGAAAGAGGTCTTGCTTGGTGGTGGTTGATCAGCTGCCATTGTGTTCAATGCACACTCCTGCTCTGTAACTGAAGCCCAGGTTCCCAGGCCTCGCTGCTTGAACACCGGTGTACTGCAGTTGGATTTTCTCAACGCTCGCTATTGTTGCCTGAAGGGCTGTAACTATATTTTACTACCACACAGTGTGAATGTGTGTTCTTCTGCTATCTGTGGTGTCGGTGTTCATTGTGGTTGCTTACTTCTAGCCTCAGAAATACCCATCCTGTGGTTCCAGTGTGTGGCGTTGTCCTGAAGATTGTGTGGCTATCCTTGAACCTCCCTCAACGCTCGCTATTGTTGCCTGAAGGGCTGTAACTATATTTTACTACGACACAGTGTGAATGTGTGTTCTTCTGCTACCTGTGGTGTTGGTGTGCATTGTGGTTGCTTGCTTCTAGCATCGGAAATACCCATCCTGTGGTTCTGGCGTTGTCCTGAAGACTGTGTGGCTATCTTCAAACCTCCCTCAACGCTCGCTGCTTGCTGCCTGGAGTACCGTAACTTTTTCCTGTGGGTCTGACGACTACCGTGATCCTCTGGACGCGTCCGTTTGACTGTTTTGAGGGAGGACAGCTGGAGCAAACCACTGAGAAGCTACCCAGTCACTGAATCTTAACTTCTCTCAAAAGGGTTTCAGAGACTTGATTTTAGTGAACTCTTTCTCCTACGTATCAGTGTTTCCTATTTAGTGCTTGTTGGCCCATCAATAAAGTGTATTTCTTTGTATGCAACCTTGACTGTCTGTTGGGTTTCTGTGACTGGGACCTGAGTCTGTTATTTAACGTTGGTCACTAGGTGACAGTAGCATCAGCTAGAGAAGATCGAGGAAAAAAATAGTTTTTAACAACAGAAGAAATATGAGAGCAAAAAGAGTTGGATCAAATACAACACCAAGGTTACGGATGGATGAAGAAGGCTTAACATGAACCCCATCAATATCAAAGGACTGGTCCATCCTTTTGACTGAGGCAGCAGAACCAATCATCAATATTTCAGTTGTGTTATTATTTAACTTGAGGAAATTCGGGGACATCCAATGCTTGATAATCCTGATACATGCAGTAAGTGAGTCGGGCAGGGATGCTCTATTAGAGCTGGTGGTGAGGAAAATTTTAATGTCATCAGCATAGCAATGAAATTGAAGTCCATGCATGTAGATGAGGTCACCAAGTGGATATATATAAATGATGAACAGTAGTGGGCCAAGAACTGAACCTTAAAGAACACCCAGTGTAAGTCGAGCAGTGTCCTATAGTGATATAATACTTTCTGTCGCTGATGTAGGAAATGATCCAGGAAAGAGCTGAATCTGTGATACCGATATCAAAAAAGGGGAGAGATGCGTGTTTAATGGGAGACTGTGTCAAATGCAGCACTTGTTTATTAACCCTGAATCCATGGACAGAAGAATGTCATTAACCACCCCAAGAAGATGTGTAGCCCTAGTATGAATGTGTTTAGTATGAATGGAATCCGGATGTACTACATCTGCCATGTTGTCATTATTATATGACCTACAAGCGTCAGTTACGTCGCTTCACTGGCATTCATAAAACCTCTCCCTTGGCCTCATGGGATAGAAAAGTGTCCAGCGTATGCGCACTTCAGAATCTTACCAGAAGTTGTAGGTTATCCGGCGACTTTTTTGCTGACTGTTTTTCAAATAATATGTATTCAGACAAACTGCTCTGTTAATGTACAGTTTTTTGCATTCTATATATTAAATCCTCAGTCAAATCCAAGTCCTTAACAATCGAGTCCAAGTCCGAGTCCAAAGAGGGCCGAGTCGGACTTGAGTCCGAGTCCTTAACGCCCGAGTCTGAGTCGAGTCCGGCCGAGTCCACAAAGATTTAAATAATTTGAAATTGACCTTTAACAAAGACCCGCCCCTCTTAGTTACTGTTGCTACATCCGACAAGCCATTCCGCACTCACGCCGCCCATCATGTTCTCACACAGTAAAAAATATATTGCAGAGCAAAGAGGACACTGACAATGCGCCAACAGACAAGACAGAGAAGGTTACTTTTGGTGTGAAATAAAGTCTCAGTATTTTCTAACACTTTAATGTGTAGCGCCTCAGTTCAAGCAGCACGTGAACTGATTATCTCTTCTAGTTATAGCACAAAATAAACATGAATGAACATCAAAACTGCAAAAAGAAATCAATACACACCATTTTTCAAGTTCAAGTCCACTAGACTTTAATCTACTAACTGGTTTGGTTTGTTTGTTGGACAAAAATGGCAGATATCTGCATTATGATTGGTCAGGTCGCCTCTCAATCAAATTCCAGTGAAAGGTCTCAACACTGAGCTCTTAAATTAATATTTTGACTAGGGGTGTAACGATTCGTTTTAACAACGATTCGATTCGATTCGCGATTCATGGTTGTCGATACGATTCAAGGACGATATTGGTTCATTTAGAACGATCCGATCCGAAACGATTCAGTGACTTGAAATCGATTCAGTAACTTTTTAGCCAAAAATTCTTGTAAGGGAATCAGGTATCAATTAATTATAGATATAAACAAACAAGTAAACAACAATTAATGTAAAATGCATTCACATTTTATTTTAATAAGTAGGACTGAACGATTATGACAAAAATGATAATTGTTGATTATTCCCTTGAAATTGTAATTGTGATTATTAATTACGATTATCACAACATAGAATGATGTTTTGAATAGTTTGGCCTTGGGACCCACATTTCCTCATGGTCATCAAGCCGCGGCCCACCTTTTTAGGAATTATATAGGCCTAGTATAATACATTTGTTTACACAAAAATTGTTGACACACAAGTTCTGTCCCCCTTTACTTAACAAATTTTTTTTAAGAATATGACAAATACTGATAGACAGTAGGCACTGCGAGGTTAAGCTATTAAATAGCAGTCCCAAACTAGTTTTTGTTAATACAATCTTGGTATGAGCCACCACAGTCATATAAAAATATACAAAACCAGTAAGTGGCATTTTGTTATGGAAACAAACAACAATTAGGCTACCATGGTGATACACAATACTTAGAAGAACTGGTAAAGAAACATGGAAACTGCTCCTGATAAATAGCAACACACATGACGTACCAATAACGAAATTTATTGGTATTTTACTTTTATTTCTTAACTTACTAATTTACGACGTTGCATGCTCGTATTTCTTTTGCGCTTTAGTGAAGTGATACAGCGAGCTCCGGCGCATTTGCGCGTGCAATTGAAGAGTGCGCGCTACTGCAGTACAGCGGCTGAGAGGACAGGACAGTCCGTTTTTCTGAGGTGAGAGACTTTGCGCTGCTTGTTGTCTTTGCGCTGCTGCTGGCGCGTCACGCATGGCGACGACGACACAGATAGGCAGACTGAATCGAGTAACGTTTAACGCCTTTATCATTAAAAGTGCAAAGAAAAAACATCCATATAAAGTCTAACGTGCTTAAATCCAATGCGCTATTTCCTAGTATCGATACAATCGATTCATTACCTTTTAAAACGATATTCGATCGATATATGTCGTCCAGAAGGCCAACTTGCCGAGCACAGATCGATCCAGTTGGATCGTAGGAATATAAATCGATACATCGATGTAGTTGATGAATCGTTACACCCCTAATTTTGACCCTTACAAAATGATTGCAATGTATAGTTGCAGTCATACGTTTACCTATTATACATCTTTCAGAATCTGCAAGGTAATGCTGAAGAATGCAACACGATGCATTAAGAGCTAGGGACAAACTTTTAAGCAAGATGATGGTGATGTTTAAATTTTCTTATTTTGTTTTACATGCTAATATCTTATTTAGCCTCTGAAGGGCAGGACTAAATGAATTGATTAACTTTTAAACAAAATAAGAACAATTTACATGAACGATCAGGTTCAAAAGTTGAACCCCCTGGCTCTTAATGGATGCTTCCTTCTTGAGCATCACTAAATGTTTGCAGTGTTTGTTATAGTTGTGTACGAGTCCCTCAGTTGTCACCAGTGTGAAAAAATGGATCTCACAATTATAGTCACTGCTAGTAAGGAGTCAAATATACAGAAGGTTCTGGAAAAGCAAAGAATGTGCAGTTCTACCAGAAAGACTCGGGAGATAAAATGATATAACAAGAGTAAATTTATTAATAGCTCAGCAAGCATAGTCTTTGGCGTAGGCCCCGTCCTTAGCAAGCAATGCGAGGGTAACGGAATCTGCAAATCCCGCCTGAAGATGAAGGCAGGGGCGCAGCCGACCCCCTGGAGGTAAAGGAAGGGACCATCCTGGTGGTGGTGGGGAGGATGGAGGGAAAGGACCATCTTGGAGGTGGTTGGGGAGGATGGAGGTAAGTACCATTCTTTTATACTGAGAGTGTTAACACATGATTGGTTAGAAGTGAGTTAATTCATGACGCGCTGATTGAGTCTTCCTGGCAGAACTTAACGCTAAGCTTACATTTCTACCAGAAAGACTCGGGAGATAAAATTATGTAACAAGAGTAAATTTATTAATAGCTCAATTTAGGCCCCGTCCTTAGCAAGCAATGCGAGGGTAACGGAATCTGCAAATCCCGCCTGAAGATGAAGGCAGGGGCGCAGCCGACCCCCTGGAGGTAAAGGAAGGGACCATCCTGGTGGTGGTGGGGAGGATGGAGGGAAAGGACCATCTTGGAGGTGGTTGGGGAGGACGGATGTAAGTACCATTCTTTTATACTGAGAGTGTTAACACATGATTGGTTAGAAGTGAGTTAATTCATGACGCGCTGATTGAGTCTTCCTGGCAGAACTTAACGCTAAGCTTACATTTCTACCAGAAAGACTCGGGAGATAAAATTATGTAACAAGAGTAAATTTATTAATAGCTCAGCAAGCATAGTCTTTGGCGTAGGCCCCGTCCTTAGCAAGCAATGCGAGGGTAACGGAATCTGCAAATCCCGCCTGAAGATGAAGGCAGGGGCGCAGCCGACCCCCAAAGATAGGTGGAGGAACACCTCCGCCGGGACGGAACCCACCCCCGAAGAACTGTAAGTAAGAGTACCCACCAGTCGTGGATCCTGCAGTTCCTGGAATGAGAAAGAAAAGTTAAGAATAACGTGAAAAAGCTTTATTTATTTATTTATTTTATATATTAAAAAAATGAACTGCATAAAGACAAGGTCACGATAGACCATACATGAAAGCCATAATATTGCTTGATTATGACGACCACTTAGACAAGGCCTCAATGGCCCATAATACCAAATTTGCTGTGCATAGACATGATGTGATAGACAACATAAAGACACATAATAGCTATAAAGCACGAGGTCGTGATGACCACATAGAGACGAAGCAGCGATGGACCACTTGACCCTGATAGGCTGCACATAAAAGCCATTGAGGCGCCAGATCGTGATAGACCACATAAAGGTCAAGCTTGACCACAAGGCCACGATGGACCGCACATAAACACAAGGTCATGCTTGACCACAAGGCCACGATGGGCCGCACATAAACACAAGGTCATGCTTGACCACGAGGCCACGATGGACCGCACATAAACACAAGGTCATGCTTGACCACGAGGCCACGATGGACCGCACATAAACACAAGGTCATGCTTGACCACAAGGCCACGATGGACCGCACATAAACACAAGGTCATGCTTGACCACAAGGCCACGATGGACCGCACATAAACACAAGGTCATGCTTGACCACAAGGCCACGATGGACCGCACATAAACACAAGGTCATGCTTGACCACAAGGCCACGATGGACCGCACATAAACACAAGGTCATGCTTGACCACAAGGCCGGCTCGACCACACATAAGGCCGCGATGGACCAACATACCTCGATGGGCACATGCAGACGAGCCATGCAGGCTACACGGCCATGATAGACCACATATAGCTGGCCACGATGGCCATAAGACGCAAAAGACCACACACGGGACAGGCCACGATAGACCGAACGGCCATTGGACCACATAAAACCAAGGCCTCGACGAGCCACGAGGCCATAATAGCCACATATAGGACAAGGCCACGGTAGGCCACACGGCCATGGGAGACCTCATAGACGAGACCGCTTAGGAGCCACAACGGCCGCTAATGCCACACAGAGACAAGCCTATGAGACAAGGCAACTGAGCCACACAAAACCAAGGCCTCGATGGACCACAGACCACGATGGGCCACACACAGGACAAGGCCACGATAGGCCACACGGCCATGATAGACCACACAGAACGCAGGCCGCGATGGACCACAGACCACGAATGGCCACACATAGGACAAGGCTGCAATAGGCCACAGAGCCGCTAAAGGCCACACGTAGACAAGCGAAACATAAACACGGCCATTAAGCCACATGAAACCACGACCTCTAGAGGTCACTAGACCACGATGGGCCTTGCAGGACAAGGCCACGGTAGGCCACATGGCTATGGGAGACCACAGAGACGAGACCGCTTAGGAGCCACAACGGCTGCTAATGCCACACAAAGACAAAACCTAAGACACAAGGCTACTAAGCCACACAGAACAGAGGCCGCGATGGACCACAGACCACGATGGGCCACACTTAGGACAAGGCCACACGGCCATGATAGACCACACAGAACGCAGGCCGCGATGGACCACAGACCACGAATGGCCACACATAGGACAAGGCCGCAATAAGCCACTAAGCCGCTAAAGGCCACACATAAACAGGCTAAACATAAACACGGCCATAAAGCCACATGAAACCACGACCTCTAGAGGTCACTAGACCACGATGGGCCTTGCGGGACAAGGCCACAGTAGGCCACACGGCCATGGGAGACCACAGAGACGAGACCGCTTAGGAGCCACAACAGCCGCTAATGCCACACAAGACAAGTTTCACAAGACAAGGCCGCTAGGCCACACAAAACCAAGGACACGATGGACCACGAGACCACGATGGGCCATAAGGACCAGGCCACAATAGGCTACACGGCCATAAACAACCACACAGAACACGGCTATGACAGCCACTCAGGACAAGTCCACAAACGGCCACAAGGCCGTGATGGACTACACATAGACGAGAGACAAGACCAAACAGGCCACACGAAACGAGGCTGCAATAGCCACATGGAGACAGACCGCATTATCCGCTTATCGAGTGATGCGAGCTATAGTTTCAGTGCAGATTAATTGCAACATGACACCACCACCAGTATTTGCATGAGGATTTACCTGAATCGTTACTGAAGAGCTTGCTGAGCTTCCAGAATGATTTTAGAATCATTTCTTGCATAAAACTTGCATAAAGAGGAAAACCATCTGCCCAGCATCTTGATAGCCGAAGTAGAAATGCCACGTTCGGCTGCTGTAGTGGCTGCCCCGATCCTGCAGGAATGACCGGTATGCTGGAAGGGAGACAGCTGTAGCTTTGAGGACAGAAACTAGATGAGTCCTGAACCAGGCTTTAGAGAGAGATGCTTCGTTAGGTAGGAAAATAGGGGGAGTGATCTGAGAATCTAGGGCGAATTTGTAGGAATTTAATCATAGATAGAAGGGACAAATTTATTGCTAATTTTAGAATTTGTTAATGTGATAACAGAACTGGAGTTATTTGGAGTGCTTAAGAAAGAGTAAAGCAATTAGGCAAGAACGTGAAACAGAAAAAGACAGAGCAAGATCGGAGTGTTTAGATCTGAAGTAAATTCCCCTGGGTGCATGAGCCAAGAATGCGGTTAAAACATGGCTACAATCTGAATATGAAAACAGAAAGAAGACCATTTCGAATAGAAGGTGATTAAAAAGGGGGGTTGAATGGATTCCACTTCTGTAATATTGCTGTTACAGCATTTCAACAACTGCAAAGTTACACAACGCACAAAGTCAAGCATGGAAGACTTGAAGAGATTGCTTTGTAAGGACTACAACAACGCTGAGAGGGACTGAGCGGCATCCTTCCGGATAAGTGGCATCGCAATCCGTAAAGTTACATAATTCCAGCTCCTGCAATGATTTATAGCATATCGAGAGAATGAGTTAATGAATGACTAAAAGATTACTACGCAAAAGCTACATAATTCATCAACTAACCATCCAGAAATGGTGTCTACATGTTGACGCTTCTGAGTCTCTCCATCTTTGTCTGAGTCGGGTTTGAACATAAAGCTAAAAGTTTTGAAAATGTCTGTGAGAGTAATCGGAAGCTGCAAAACGAGCTGTTGAAACTCCACCCCCTGTGCCGGGAGCAGCAGCCAGACTGCATCCAAAGGGACAGACAAAAACCCTGCGCTTTTACTCACCCTCAATGACAATTCCAGCATAGTAGATAAAAATATCTTTGGAACATTCCAAGTCAAACCCCTCACAACACCCTGGGGACACTGGGGACCCACCACACATTGATTTCGTAATTGTAGGCGAGGAAGGAACGACCGGCCGTGATCAGGATGGGAAATAAAGGAATCTGAAAAGAAAACCAAAACTTAAACAAATATGTTTAAACATATGTTAAACAAATAATATAAACAAAAGCAGAAATATAAGCTTTTAAGGTGTAGGAGCCACACCTTCAGTGATATGGTCTAGCTGGATTGAGCAGAGCGACTAAATTACATGATCAATATTAGAGGAGGCAGGGTGATGGACAAGGGTTGCTGAAGGGCAGAGCCACCTGAAGACTAAAGTGTGTAGCTATAGCATTGCAGTGGTCAGGAATGTGCTCACGCGACCTTAATCATGAATTTGGAGACTACTGATTGCCAGATAAAAATCTCAGGAATAGCATGATCGTTTAACAAGAAGATCTGCCTTAGTGATGTAACCGACCTTCGTTAGCACATACAACATAAGTTTTGCTGCCACTACGAACCCAAAAGGATGTTAGTAGCCACTATAGGGCAATTTCTGTAAAGCGTGAATGAACGAAGCCTGAGGAGGCTCGATTAATTTTTTATTTTTTTATTTTTTATTAACCACTAAATCTTAATCTTATAAATCTTAGTACAATACTTACCTGAAGTAAGGTGACGGCATACCGATAAGATACAACCTCAATCACACTAAATATTCTGTTGTTGACTTGAGCGTAGAATCTATTTCTCAGCTGCGCAGCATACACCTGACATTACTCTCGAGGAGCTCTTGTATGAGTGAAATTGTATTCATGGCTGAGAGATCGCTGGCCGTGGCAACCAAGAGAGTCCTTTTAAAAGAAAAATCCGTGAACATTTAAATCAAACAGATGAGTAAATATCACTTGAGACTTCTTGACTGATTTTAATTTTTTTTTGGATCGGTTTGAATGATATAATTTAAACATACTATTAGGTCTACTGTGTAATCACATTTTGACAAAGTCTGTGACCTTTGCCTGAGCATCCTTAGTCTGCCTTTATACATTTAAAGGTGCATTGCGCAAGTCTCTGAGTTTTTGCAGAACTATGCCCCCTTCTGGCGACACGCGAAACTGCAACCAGAGTTGTGCATGCGGTTACGTGGAGTTTGCGTTGGGGTTTGGGATGAACTAGAAGCCGGTCTCTTTGAATCCATCTTGTACTTTTGCAAAAGTCACTTGAGTTGTCTTCGCTGATGCGGATAATTGAGGCGAATACACAAACCTGCCAGACATAGCCAGGTGAGCGTGAACACGCATGACGTCACGCCCAGTCGATTCCGACCCGAATCCCTCTTATTTATTTTACTGTACAGGATTATAGAGGCAATCGCAGTGATCATAGAAGGGCTCATTCAGCCCATCAGGCAATTGTTTAAGCATGTATGGGTTAGAAAAACGGGTATTTTTAACATGAAATGTTGCGCAATGCACCTTTAATATGTAGCCTATCATTTTCACTTTTTTTTTTTTTTTTTGGCGTTGAAGTCTGCAATCATCCAGGTGCCAAGTCTGGATGGGGAAGTGATTGAAAAAACATCTCCATAAATACCGAACAATAACGAATTCAGAGAAGAGCGTAAAACAAGTTTGAATAGGTAGGCCTACTGCTCCTTTAAGATGGAAGGCATTCTCACTATGGCGAGTGAGCAGATGAGAAGCGCGAGCTGTAATATAAGGCATAGTAGGCTATGCATGTAAAGCCGATTTAATATCTCAGTTGCTCTTAAGCTTGTTTTAATTTTATTCAACAATCCAGTTGTTAGTATTTTGCAACTGCCCATTAATGCATGGAATCAACGACGCTGAAAATAGAGAAAACTACCACGTCACCACAGTCGCCATATGAACTTTACCGCTGATGAAGGGAACAGTAGAGTAGCAAGTTAATATACATACCTGAATGAAGTTTAATCATATTAGTGGGGACAAAACAGTGGCGGCTGAAAGCGCCTACCAACGTAAAACCTTGAAAGTGGAACTTGAACTTGAAAAAGCCTGTGTGGAGATCGTCTCTCATGAGATTTCAAGCTGCCACGCGCTTGTTTCCTACACAAGTTTGTCGCACTCGCGCACCGCGAAAATTGTTGAGATCTAATCAAAGATAAGACTTGTGTTGTTATAGTTGGAACCGAAACGCGAGTGAGTGAGTGAGTGAACGCCGGCGTCGGTTTCTGCAAAATGAATGGAAGCGTAATTGGCGCCGTCAGTATCTGCGAACTCAGACGGATGTAAGTACCATTCTTTTATACTGAGAGTGTTAACACATGATTGGTTAGAAGTGAGTTAATTCATGACGCGCTGATTGAGTCTTCCTGGCAGAACTTAACGCTAAGCTTACATGAACTGAGGGTTTTTTTTCAGAAGACCATTGGGTAGTTTAACTGTTCAGGACAAACAAGGGACTCATGAACAACCATTACAAAAAAAACAAAAAACAAAAAAAACAGTTGTGAACCATTCAGGTAATGACACACAATATTAAAAATCAAGCCTATGTAATTTGTCTTGTATTTTGTGTTTGTATTTTGTCTTGTGGACTAGGCTATTGAACATCTGTTATGTGAAAAAGCTTTTTTAGGGCAGTACTAAATAGAATCAATGTCTTTATGATCCTTCTTATTAAAAAAAAAAAAAACATTTTGGGGGGTTTGCCTGTCCATCCCATCTTGTATACCGCCAAGAGAAATCTGGTTACCATACACACGCAACATCTAACAGCTGGTGGATCAGACAGTTTGAGTAAAAATGTATGAAACGGCTGTGCTTCAGCAACAACAACATCATTCCTTGGTTCTTTAAAAAAGCAAAAAAACAATGTTATTTGCATATTGAGCAGAAACAAAGCAACCTTGGCATCCGTTTTCAGGCCTTGGTAGCACTTTATTTTAGAGTCCTTTTCCTCTTGTACATACTATGTACTTATTACATTAATTAATATGTTATAGTAATTACAATAACTGGGTACTAACTAGGTACTAACCATGAACCTACCCCTAAACCTAACCTTAACCCATGCAGTTACCTTATATTACCCAGTACTTTCTAAAGTAAGTACACTGTAAGAACATATAAGTGTATGTAATGTAAAATATAAGTGCAACCCAGACCTTCCTGCTCTCTAACGTCTCTCCAGTGCTCAGAAGCTTCTCCATCATTAACAAGCTCTTGACTGATCATAACCTTTTAACAAGAGTCCTCTCTTTTTTCAGATTAACATCCTGTAATCTCACTGATCAGCACTGTGAAACTGTGGTTTCAGTTCTACAGTCATCAAACTCCTCCCTGAGAGAGCTGGACCTGAGTAAGAATCACCTGCAGGATTCAGGAGTGAAGCTGCTCAGTGCTGGACTGAAGAATCCAAACTGTCAACTCAACATTTTGAGGTACTTAGAAGTTTTATGTATATAGCGCCTTTTCTGTAGCTCAAGGTCGCTTTACATTGTACATTACAATACATTTACACACCCACACACACATTACAAACACATAAGGATACATATAGCCACATTATCCAAAGTACATGTTAAATAGATATGTTTTTAGCTGAGTCTTGAAGGTAGTCATAGATGAGATATAACAAAGTGTAAGGGGTAGTGAATTCCATAATTTAGGAGCATTAACTCTAAATGAACTTCCACCTACAGTGGACAAAAAAAACAACAAAAAAAACAAGTTCAGCTGATCTAAGGGACCGGGCAGGGTGGTAGGAGTAAAGTAGATCAGATGGATATGGAGGTGCAAGACCATTTAATGCCTTAAATGTTAGAAGTAATATCTTAAAGTGAATACGTGATGCCACGGATAACCAGTGATGAGCAGAGGAGTAATGTGAGCAGAATGCCTGGTCGATGTGAGAACACACACTGTAATTGATTGATGCATGAATTAAGGTGTCAGCATCAGCTAGAGAAGATCGAAGATGTGCAATATTACGAAAATGGAAAAAAAGAGTTTTTAACAACAGAAGAAATATGAGAGCAAAAAGAGTTGAGTCAAATACAACACCAAGGTTACGAATGGATGAAGAAGGCTTAACATGAACCCCATCAATATCAAAGGACCGGTCCATCCTTTTGACAGAGGCAGCAGAGCCAATCATCTATATTTCAGTTGTGTTATTATTTAACTTGAGGACTTTTGGGGACATCCAATGCTTGATATCCCTGATACATGCAGTAAGTGAGTCGGGCAGGGATGCTCTATTAGAGCTGGTGGTGAGGAAAATTTTAATGTCATCAGCATAGCAATGAAATTGAAGTCCATGCATGTAGATGAGGTCACCAAGTGGATATATATAAATGATGAACAGTAGTGGGCCAAGAACTGAACCTTAAAGAACACCCAGTGTAAGTGGAGCTGTGACCTATAGTGATATAATACTTTCTGTCGCTGATGTAGGAAATGATCCAGGAAAGAGCTGAACCAGTGATACCGATATCAAAAAAGGGGAGAGAGTATTTAATGGGAGACTGTGTCAAATGCAGCACTTGTTTATTAACCCTGAATCCATGGACAGAAGAATGTCATTAACCACCCCAAGAAGACCAGTTTCAGTGCTATGAGATGGGCGAAATCCTGACTGAAAAGGTTCAAAAAGACCATTAGGATCTAAGTATGATCTCAGTTGTGAAGCCACAACTTTTTCAAGTATTTTGTTTAAGAATGGTAAATTAGATATTAGATATAAGCTCAGGGCCGGCCCTGGGCATAGGCGGAATAGGCAAATGCTAAGGGCGTCGGGGCGCCCGGGTGCCCAAATTATTATTTTTATTAATATATATATATATATATATCGTCGCTGTCCGATGAAAACCGCGTATGTCCATTTTGACGATTTTGAGATTTTTCGACGGATAGAATGTCCAAGTTCATTTCCGTATACAGTATGCTTCACATATCTAAATGACCAATGAAAAGTTGTGAAATCATGTCATCTGATTTTCACGTATATCCATTTGGTGTCAAAGCTGTCAATCACGCCACGTATCTCCCGCCCTGTGGAGGCATCTCGCGGTCTAAGCTTCTCTGGAAGCTCAGCATTGGATAACCGAATAACTCTGTGAGGTAAAGTATCAGCAAACGTTTGTTTTTGACAACTGTTCAAGTTTATTATATATTCGCAATAAATTCACAACTGTTATTTACCGGTAAATGGTCTAGACGAAGTAATCGTCACTGTTTATTGTGGAGATGTTAACGCACGGGTCTGTTAACTTAAGCAATACTTTTAAGGTAGTCTAATATTTGTCTGACTAATAAATTAAAAAGGGTAAAGGGTAGATTTAAATAAAGAATAACGAATTTTAAATAACTAAAAACAAAATTTAAATAAAGAAAAAAAACTAAATTTAAAAAAAGGAAAAAATGAAATTTAAATAAAGAAAAAACGAAATTTAAATAAAGAAAAATGACATTTAAATAGAGAAAAAACGAAAATTAAATAAAGAAAAAACGAAATTTAAATAAAGAAAAACAAAATTAAGTTAAATTAAAAACGAGATTAATTTAGATTGATAACGGGTAAAAAGGCTAATAGCCTACATGTCGGGTCTGTGTACTTTTTCGTTCATTCATTATTCTATTAAGGAATGAAAGATGAAATGTAAAAAAAGGGTGCAGCTTGTTTTTTTGTTTAAAAGAAAAAAAAAACAGAAATGGCTGTATTTTTTGTACAAGAGCATAGACTACTTTGTTATGATTTTAGTAGCCTATAATGATTAATAAATGCACGCACAATTATCCACTTGATTTGAAGCCTGTGCAAAATGCAGAATTAAATGAATGTGCAGCAATTTGTACAAATAGAGTCTGTAGGTCTACTATATTGTTGAAAGTATGAAAAGTTAACAGCACGAGTAATAGGATGCACAATTTGAGACGGGCCAGACATGATTTTGACCACTTCATTAAGTTTTGTAGAAAGCCTTTCTTTAAAGTGAATTTCGTTTTGTATAAATTGTATCTTAATTTTAATCAATTTTTCATCAACCAATTGCCTGGAGTGTATTTAATAAATAAAAAGCAAATATATAGCAGACAATATAGCCTAATCATGGAGGCGCCCGCGCGGTCACTTGCATTGCACGTGAACTGGAGCGCATCTCATCCTAACTTAACGAAACTCAGTGTATGCCTCACACAGACACGAGAAAGACATCAAATACACAAAGCTTGAAAAGTCTTTAAACGAAATAATTCAAAACGAAAAGAAAAAAGCTACTCTCTGATTATGTATGATTATATGATCATAGCCTAGCCTATTTTGTGAATTGTTCATTCCCGGTTGTGGGTTGGCACACATTTTGCTGCCCTTACAAAAGTGCCGCTCTAGGCAATTGCCTAGTTCGCCTATATGGACGCGACCGGCCCTGGTCAGCAATGAGTGTATTGATTCATTGTCCCTTCATAGTTTGCAAGAGACATTTAATAAACTGAGACGTAGGCTATTTAATAAACTGAGCGTAGCCTATTTATCTGTCAATATGAAACGCGACTTGGCCATTCTAATTAATGATCGGAAGAACGCGTATCGACCACCATTACTGTAAAATATGCACGTATGTCCATTTAAACTCGATTTTGGTCAAATGTGGATTATATCATTACACTGGCAACAATATGGTTACATTTAAAGATGCCGTACCAAGAATGACAAAGCTATGTTCAACTGCTTTTGAAATTACGGTGTTTTTTCCACTTCCTGAAAAGTAACCGTTTTGGACATACGTGAGTTTCATCGGGCAGCAACGATATATATATATATATATATTTTTTTTTTATTACCAATACAACTTAAATATTATGGATTAAACAGCGATCGTCCCACAAAGACAAAACTACAACATTGCTTTCCCAAATCCCGATCCACCCCAGTCCGACTGAGTGATCAATCTCCCCCGCCCCCCGCCCTGCTGAAAAAAAGACATCCGTTACCTATGTGTGATTGTGAGTGACGGATGGCCGAATTCACTGACACTGATAAGTTATCATTATGTCAAAAAGACCGAAGCCATCTGGTGCCCAGGGAAGAAAAAAAAAGAAGAGAAGAGGAAAAAAAAAACGTGAAAAAGACAGAGGTAGGTAATGACAACATCATGATGTATGATCAGTTTTATCTATGTTGCATTAAGTTAATTCGACGATGCTAGTAATTCGCGCCGCAGAATATATATATATGTATATATATATATATATATGAAGAGTTCAGATGCAAAAGCCTCTAAGTGCCATCTGAAAATTTCTTCTAGAATGATCATTTTTATCAAGCTCGGTTATTTAAGTTCAGTAATTTCACTTTAATGACAATTAATAGGTAATTTTCCTTGCCATTTAAGTGAAATTACTGAACTTAAATATACAATCTTCATAAAAATGATAATTCTAAAAGAAAATTTCAGATGGCACTTAGAGGCTTTTGCATCTGAACTCTTCATATATATACTGTATATATATATATATATATATATATATATTAGTGCTGGGCAACGATTCAAATTTTTAATCGTGATTGATCGCACGGTTTTCTTGAATAATGAATTCTAAAGTAGTGTATTGCACACTTTTGATCTAAATGTACTGCTATATACACAAAAGTGCAATAACATGTGGTTTGCAAACACTTTAAACAAATAGCCTAATGTGATTTTTACCAGCAGTATTCCCTTTACACAGTAGCAATAAAATATTTCTTGTAAATCTCAACTTAAACATTAATGTAATCAAATCAAATATTAAACCAAAGCTATTTGCCACTGCCAGGGCATTACCTTTTATCTAGCTTGTTAAAACAAGTTACCATCAGAGTCCTGTTTTTTGGGGTTTTCTGACCAGAAACATTTTGACAAACGCTTGAACATTTTGAATCCATTCGCGCGTCCAGAGCGAAATTGACGCGCATAAAAAGGAAATGTTTGAAGCGAAATTGACGCGCGTCTGATTAGAGTGAGGTCGAGCACAAGGTGCAGCGACAAGCGGGTGCATTCCCGTAAAACTGCTCACAAGCCCACCCGCTGCCGAAGTTGAATTGTCTTGAACTTTTTGTACACGACGCGCAGCACAAATCATTGGAAGAGAGACTGATCCTCGCTATTTGTGAGTTTCCAGAATCTAAATAGTTATCAGGACATCAACAGGAGGAAATTCACATGGCAGAGCATCCCCGCTAAACTAAACGCAGGCCTATCAGGTAAAGTTATGTATAATTTTAATTTAAGTTAAAAAGGCTGAAGCCGTTGCCATGGTTACTACCCATAGAGCGCCTGCCGTTCACGCACGGAGCGCTGTCTCCCTTTCTGTTCACCTGAGAGAACCTGCCGAAGCCTCCCTCCACTGCTTGTTTGGGAGGGTTATTTGCTGGCTGACCAACATCCCACCTCTCCTGTGACTCATGGTTTGACTGTAGGCCTATGTCTATTCAGAGCCAGTGAGCAACGGACTTTCAAAATATTAATAACATAATAACACGTTAACGTGCCCAGCCCTAATATATATATTTATATATATATATATATATTAGGGTGCATCAAAAAACACAATTCTTGAATTTTGATATGGCTGGGTGCTAAAAGTGTTCCAATATATGTAGAAACAACACATGCAAAATATTTTTCCAGTACATGATGATTTAGGGGTGCCACCGCACATCTGTTTTTGTTGGATAAAGTGGTCAACAGTGCTCAATGGTCACAATGGAGATCTGAGGTAAACAATACTACAGCTCAAGAAAACTGAGGTGATCTTTCTGTTTGAGGTGATCTTTCTGTGTTGGGTATGTATTATTACACATTACTATCATATCTGTAGTTGTGTCTTTGTATACTTATTTATCATAACAAGTCATTTAAGTCATATTTATAGGTATTTGGTGCTCATTACATCTAGCTAACGTTAGCTAGCAACAGTTTGCTAACCACAGTTAGCTATCTATGTTAGCTAAGCTATTAAGCTTAACATCAACAGTATTTTAGAGTGGACAATGTCATATTCAGAGTATACAGTGGGGAGAACAAGTATTTGATACACTGCCGATTTTGCAGGTTTTCCTACTTAACAAAGCATGTAGAGGTCTGTAATTTTTATCATAGGTACATTTTAACTGTGAGAGACGGTATCTAAAACAAAAATCCAGAAAATCGCATTGTATGATTTTTAAATAATTAATTTGCATTTTATTGCATGACATAAGTATTTGATCACCTACCAACCAGTAAGAATTCCGGCTCTCACAGACCTGTTAGTTTTTCTTTAAGAAGCCCTCCTGTTCTCCACTCATTACCTGTATTAACTGCACCTGTTTGAACTTGTTACCTGTATAAAAGACACCTGTCCACACACTCAATCAAACAGACTCCAACCTCTCCACAATGGCCAAGACCAGAGAGCTGTGTAAGGACATCAGGGATAACATTGTAGACCTGCACAAGACTGGGATGGGCTACAGGACAATAGGCAAGCAGCTTGGTGAGAAGGCAACAACTGTTGGTGCAATTATTAGAAAATAGAAGAAGTTCAAGATGACGGTCAATCTCCCTCGGTCTGGGGCACCATGCAAGATCTCATGGGGCATCAATGATTATGAGGAAGGTGAGGGATCAGCCCAGAACTACACGGCAGGACCTGGTCAATGACCTGAAGAGAGCTGGGACCACAGTCTCAAAGAAAACCATTAGTAACACACACCGTCATGGATTAAAATCCTGCAGCGCACGCAAGGTCCCCCTGCTCAAGCCAGCGCATGTCCAGGGCCGTCTGAAGTTTGCCAATGACCATCTGAAAATAGAGCTTTTTGGTCTAAACTCCACTCGCTGTGTTTGGAGGAAGAAGAAGGATGAGTACAACCCCAAGAACACCATCCCAACCATGTAGCATGAGATGGAAACATCATTCTTTGGGGATGCTTTTCTGCAAAGGGGACAGGACGACTGCACCGTACAGTCACCGTACAGGGGAGGATGGATGGGGCCATGTATCGCGAGATCTTGGCCAACAACCTCCTTCCCTCAGTAAGAGCATTGAAGATGGATGGTGGCTAGGTCTTCCAGCATGACAACGACCCGAAACACACAGCCAGGGCAACTAAGGAGTGGCTCCGTAAGAAGCATCTCAAGGTCCTGGAGTGGCCTAGCCAGTCTCCAGACCTGAACCCAATAGAAAATCTTTGGAGGGAGCTGAATGTCCGTATTGCCCAGCGACAGCCCCGAAGCCTGCAGGATCTGGAGAAGGTCTGTATGGAGGAGTGGGCCAAAATCCCTGCTGCAGTGTGTGCAAACCTGGTCAAGAACTACAGGAAACATATGATCTCTGTAATCGCAAACAAAGGTTTCTGTACCAAATATTAAGTTCTGCTTTTCTGATGTATATCAAATATTTATCTCTTGCAATAAAATGCAAATGAATTACTTAAAAATCATACAATGTGATTTTCTGGATTTTTGTTTTAGATTCTGTCACAGTTGAAGAGTACCTATGATCAAAATTACAGACTTCTACATGCTTTGTAAGTGGGAAAACCTGAAAAATCTGCAGTGTATCAAATACTTGTTCTCCCCACTGTAGATGTCTCATGTGTATTGAGAGTAGCATTGTAGTTGTTACAGTAAATAACAGGGTAAGGCCACGTGAAAATGTCCCATTGACCTCCATTCATTTTGTCTATAGGACAAATGAATGGAGAATCTTGAAAGTTGAATTCTGAGAAATGCCCAAGTTGCCCAAAGGGCAAACAAACAACTTTTACTTTGATAACCTTATAGAACATGTTACTGTATAAAAGTTCACTGTACTCAACATTTCCAGGTCAACCTTTTGCCAATTAAACTAAGACTAAAAATTGCACATTTTTCAAAATTTCACCAAAGTTCATGTGTTAGGTGGCACCCCTAAATCTCAATGGAATTCCTCAAAACTTTGCAAAAGTCATTTTTTTGTTAATTGGAACAAAATGCAATGCCAGCCAAATTGATATTTTGAAATTAAAATTTTCCATTCAAATTTGATGCACCCTAATATATATATATATATATCGTCGCTGTCCGATGAAAACCACGTATGTCCATTTTGCCGATTTTGAGATTTTTCGACGGATTGAATGTCCAGGTTCATTTCCGTATACAGTATGCTTCACATATCTAAATGACCAATGAAAAGTTGTGAAATCATGTCATCTGATTTTCACGTATATCCATTTGGTGTCAAAGCTGTCAATCACGCCGCGTATCTCCCACCCTGTGGAGGCATCTCGCCGGTCTAAGCGTCTTTGGAAGCTCAGCATTGGATAGCCGAATAACTCCGTGAAGTATCAGCAAACGTTTGTTTTTGACAACTGTTCAAGTTTATTATATTTTCGCAATATATTCACAACTGTTATTTACCGGTAAATGGTCTAGACGGAGTAATCGTCACTGTTTATTGTGGAGATGTTAACGCAGGGGTCTGTCTTAAGCAATACTTTTAAGGTAGTCTAATATTTTTCTGACTAATAAATTACTGACACAGTAAAGGGTAGATTTAAATAAAGAATAACGAATTTTAAATAAAGAAAAACTAAATTTAAATAAAGAAAAAAACTAAATTTAAAAAAAGAAAAAAAAGAAATTTAAATAAAGAAAAAACGAAATTTAAATAAAGAAAAATGACATTTAAATAAAGAAAAAAAGAAAATTAAAAAAAGAAAAAAAAGAAATTTAAATAAAGAAAAACGAAATTAAGTTAAATTAAAAACGAGATTAATTTAGATTGATAACGGGTACAAAGGCTAATAGCGTGTACTTTTTCGTTCATTCATTTTTCTATTTCGTAATGAAAGATGAAATGTAAAAAAAAGGGTGCTGTCAGGGTTCTGTCACTTCGGTCTAGTTAATTTCTTGGTTTTGTGACAGAGCTCTGACGCTCCCTGTTTTGTCTCGTCTCTGTGTGAGTGCGCGGTTCCGAGCGTGCTCGGGCCGTGCACTCACTTGTCTACGTGCCTTGTTATATGTGCGGGGCATGGTGTTTGGATCCCGACACGTCTGTCTACCCATATGAAAAAAACCTGCATGGTTCATATACAGCAACCATATATCTTCCTTACTTAAATCGGCCAGAATTACCTTCTGTGTTTCATATAAGACCAATACATGTCCTATACAATATCAGACCGATTATGGCCACTTTCATACTAAATAGCACACATACAACTTGTAGGGGATTTTTGCGTTATATATGAATACTGTTAAAAGACTTATATGAGTTTTACATGACAAAAGTATGCAAATGTGTATGGTATTAGTAGAAATATATAAAACTCATATAAAATTCATATATAAATCATTTAAAGTTCTTATATTGAATCATATGCTAGTCAAATTAAAGTCATATAGAATTTATACACATTTTGTGTCATTTGTTTGTGTTTCATACAGATTTCATGTTTTGATGACCAACATCTGATTCACTTATATGCAGTTGGCAAATTTTTAAAGGGATACTTCACTTTAAAATGAAAATGCTGTCATCATATACTCACCCTCATGTTGTTTCAATCCTTTATGAATTTCTTTCTTCTGCTGAACAGAAAGGAAGATATTTAGAAGAATATCAGTAACCAGACAGTTTCTGGTCTCATTGACTTTTTTTCCTACTATGGAAGTCAATGAGACCAGAAACTGTCTGGTTACTGATATTCTTCTAAATATCTTCCTTTCTGTTCAGCAGAAGAAATTCATACAGGATTGAAACAACATGAGGGTGAATATATGATGACAGAATTTTCATTTTAAAGTGGAGAATCCCTTTAAATTGTACACAGTGCAGAAGCCGGTTCGAGGATTAATAGCTGTCAGAATATCACTGACCTTTATGAAGACTGTTAATTTTCCTACAGGATTTGAAAGAGCAGTTATAAAGCAATGACATTGTAAGACCGTGCATTTACATTAATTGTGAACTGTCTGGGCCTGTTGTTTGTGAACAAATCATAACATATTATTGCAAATGAACAAAGTTGAGTCAAATATGTTTCTAGAACAGTGATTAAAATGTTGAAAATTGGCTGGAATATGCTTTTGTATATGAACTCTGGTGGTGATTCACTCAAAAAACTTTTAATATTATTTACTCAATTTTTTTTGGTGAAACATTTTTACACTTAGAATATTGATTAGATTTTTAAGCAGTGAAATAAATTACATACACTGTATTAACTGAGTAAATGTAAGTAAAACTAATTAAATAGATCTGAGTAACTGCATTTGGTACATTAACAAATAAAATTGAGTAGAAATAATTTGGGGAGAACATTTAAAAACAAATATTTATGAGTAATATTAACTGTGTTTATAAGCCAGTAATATTAACTTTTTTATTTCCTCTAAACCTTTGTAAAAAATATTCCATACAACCACCGGTATAACTACATGACATTGGCCTTTATTGTCAATGAGTAGCCTACAGCAATACAGCATATTTTATAATCTTTTTAACACGTATACAATATTTAAACTCATGTAAGAAACATTTTCGAAGTAAAAATTAAACATTTAGGCCTATACATTCAAGTAATTCAAGTGTAATCAACCGGTCTGTTATCCAGTATCCACCGGATCAGCGCTGGTTCCCATCCCGGAGATGGACTCGCCTCTGCGGGGGAGCCTCTAACTTTAGACCGCCGTCCTGCGTCACTCACAGCCGAAAGATGCTGCGACGCGACTGACTCCATAACCTGCCAATAAACAAATAGTGCACAGTTCTGAGGACATTTTATCATCCAAATTAGTTATATTCATTATCTTTAGGAATATAGTCGTGTGTTTATGCAAGGCGTTACAATCATGCGAAAAGGCAGACGCGAGCCGACACTCTGTGAGTAACATTGCATCTCTGTATGTTCTTTCGCATTAAATAAAATGATTTAAAGCACATTAATGATTATACAGATCAAATAAAACATGCACACACCTGAATTTCACAGAGGAAATGCACCAATAGGCTCTATGCACGATCGCTTCCGCGTTTTGTCTCAGCCCGCCCAGTTACATCCGGTGCTGCGTCAGAAGCAGTTTTTGCATTAGGTGGAGATAATGGCAAATTACACTCGCGGTTTACAAAAACTTCCAGCGGTTAACGTGAATGAAGTTAACAATATTGTAAGGCAGTTAAACTGTCACACATGAGTAAAAAAGAGAAGTTCTTTAAATTATAAATTACGAGCTACATCAACAACTTTGAGGGTGAGTATTCTCTCATATCGCGCGAAATCCGACTAGCGAATCAGTTTCTAAAATCGTTGTCTCCGTTTCTGAGAAAATGAATTTTATTGAAGTGAATTGTCCTATAGAACGCGCTATGCGGAAGTAAAGACGCTGGCTGAGATCCTACCGGAAATACGTCAGCAGCGTTCGTGCATAGAGCCTATTCTGCGCCGCTGAATCTGATTCGGGAAAATACACTCAGCATTGGAACTTTGAAAAAGTCAATTGACTTCGCACTGAATGAAGTTAAAGACTTGAAAGACGAAATGAAAGTGGTGAAAGAATTCACTAAATCGCACGAGCAGAAAGTTGCTGAGCTTGAACGAAAAGTTAATGAAGCAGAAAGATATCGGAGAAGATGGAATTTGAGGCTCCACGGTGTTCCCGAGAAAGCGGATGAAAATCTCAAGCATCAGGTGATTGGAATTTGCGGCTCAGTTGCTCCAGAGTTAAAGGAGAGATGCCAGGTTGATGTGGACATTGTTCATAGACTGGGTCGAAAAGAACAAGGAAGAAGCACAAGAGTGACGATAATTCAGTTTACGAACAGGTCTACTCGGGATCTACTCTGGAAAAGAGCGAAGAACTGTGAATTCCTTCAAGCACAGCGGTTACGGTTTACAGAAGACTTGACGGCGTTGGACGTGGAGAGAAGAAAGCTCCTGTGGCCTATGGTGAAGGATGCCAGAGAGAAAGGTCGCAAAGCTTATTTTGTGGGGAGTAGAGCCTTTGATGATGGCGTTGAAATTTTCCCCAAATAAAGGTTTGGTTCTGATGGTCTCTGACCTAATAATTCAATTGAAGATTTGTGAAGTGAATGAGAATGGTCGAGGGGGAGTGGAAAAAAAAAAAAAAAAAAAAAAAAAAAAGAGTAAAAGTAAAATACAAAGTAATTTCCCAGGTAAAATTATAAACGGATAAGGAATTTGCACCCTTTGAGTTACATATACCTTAGCTCTTAAGAGTTTTTCTTTAAGAGTTTTTCTTTCTTTCTTCTGTAGTTGTGTTCATTAAAAGTTCATGTCGTTATCTTTTTGTTCCTTTAATGTGAGGGGTATTCGAGATTTAACAAAACGAAAGGCTGTTTTTTTGTATTGCAAGAGATTTAATGTAGATTTTTATTTCTTACAAGAGACTCATGCTTGTTCTTCAGATGTGAATTTTTGGAAATATCAGTGGGGCAGCGAAATTTGGCATTCTTTTGGAAGTAATCACTCAGCAGGAGTTGCAATTTTAAAAGGTTCATTTAAAGGTAAAATTGTTAATAGCAAAGTCCACAATGGAGGGAGATGGATAATCCTAACGGTATCCATTGATGGTAAAATGTTTTTGTTAGGTACTGTATATGCCTCAAATATAAAAAAATATAATGCTGATTTGTTCTCTGAAATTGAAAATGAGATAAGCAAAATAAAAGATTTCATGATATTGAAATTATTCTAGGTGGGGACTTCAATACTGTCCCAAATGTTAAGATGGATAGAATTCCTATTCCAATTAAATCACCTACAAGTGATTCAGAGCTATCAATATTTTGTGAAAATGTAGGGGTAATTGATATATGGAGATATAAATACCCACATTTGAAAGAGTACACGTGGAGTAATAGGGATAAATCTAAACAGTCAAGAATTGATTTTTGGTTAATTTCTAGTTCATTAGAACAAAATACAAACAGAGTATCAATTGAACCATCAATATTGTCTGATCACAAAATGATTTATCTTCTCATTAAAATGAATAACGAAACATATAAAAGCTCTAAGACTTATTGGAAGTTTAATAATAGATTATTAGAAATTGATAGTTTTCAATATGAAATTAAGAAAATAATACAAACATATTGGAATAAAGCTAAGCGAACAAATTTATACTGTCAAAATTGGGAGCTCATGAAGTTTCAGATTAGAATTAGTGCAATTGATAAAGGCAAAGAAGTTGCGAAGTCTAATAAATTAAAGGAAGAGGAAATTATTAAAGCTATTTGTAATATTACTAATAATGACAGTGATGGGAATTCTAATTTAATTAATTTGCAGGCTGAGTTAGATAAATTATATATAATCAAGGCAAAAGGTTCATTTGTTAGATCACGAAGACGTTGGTTGGAGGAAGGAGAAACTAATTCCAGATACTTTTATAATTTGGAGAAAAGGAATGGAGAATATACATCTATTAGAAAGCTTAATATTAATGGCCATGAAACACAGGACCCTATTATTATTTCAAAGTATGTATCCGATTTTTATGGTAAATTATATTCCAGCAATACATGTTCTGTAGACAAAATAGATGATTTTTTAAAACCCCTTAAACAAAATATAGCTTGTATTGATGAAGATTTTAAAGCTCTTTGTGATAAGGAGGTATCCATTTTAGAGATAAGAACAGCTATAAAAAAACTTAAATTTAACAAGTCCCCCGGTAATGATGGCTTAACTGCAGAATTTTTTAAAACATTTCAAGATGATCTAGTTGAATTTCTGTTAATGGTCTTTAAAGAATCTATTGATCAGGAAGCTTTGCCACCCTCCATGACACAAGGACTAATATCCTTAATTCCAAAGCCTGATAAAGACCTATTGTCACTAGATAATTGGCGACCTATTACATTAATTAATAATGATAGTAAAATTATTGCTTCCATATTTGCTGAAAGGTTAAAGTTAGGATTAGAGTTTATTATTGATGAGGGGCAGTCAGGATTTATAAAAGGTAGACATATTTGTAATAATATTAGACTTGTATTAGATCTTATAGATTATAATGAAATTATTAATGATAATAGTTTTATTCTGTTTGTCGATTTTTACAAGGCCTTCGATACAATTGAACATGACTTTATTTTTAAAACTCTTAAATTTTTCGGTTTTGGGGACAAATTTCAAAAAGTAATTAGAACCCTATATAATAAGATTAATAGCTCTGTAAAATTGGCATATGGAACTTCTCATAGATTCGAAATTAAAAGGGGTATTCGACAGGGCTGCCCTATTAGTCCATTACTTTTTTTGTTGGTTACACAAATTATGGCCATTCATATTAAGAAGGACAATTTTCGTGGTATTAAAATAGAGGATACAGAAATTAAATGCACACAATTAGCTGATGACACTACTCTTTTTTTAAGAGATTATACTGAAGTTGGAAAAGCAATAAAATGTTTGCAGTTATTTTCATCTGTATCTGGTCTTTCCCTAAATATTAATAAGTGTGAGCTTATGGCTCTAGGTTCATGTGACTTTACCACAATATGCAATATTCCTGTGAAAGAAGTTGTCAAATATTTAGGTATTAAGATATCAAAAAATAAGGAAGTCAGGAATGAGTTAAACTTTACTCCTATCATTCAATCATTTGAAAAGAAATTGAACTCTTGGCTAATGAGAGATATCTCTTTAACTGGTCGTGTGTTATTGGTTAAAGCTGAAGGTTTATCCAGGTTGGTTTATAATGCTCAAGTGTTAGAGGTACCCCCCTTGCTAATTAAAATGATAGACACTAAACTCTTTAAATTTATTTGGAGGAACAAATCACATTATATTAAAAAAGAAAATATTTGTAGATCAAAAGTTGAAGGAGGATTGAATGTTTTGGATTTTAAGACCTCTAATATGATATTTAAAATAAAATGGCTTCAAAATTATTTAAAATATAAGCAAAGTATATGGTATACGGTACCTAATTTTATATTTCAAAAAGTAGGTGGTATAGAATTTATACTAAAATGTGATTATGATGTTAACAAAATACCTGTTAAACTTGCAAGTTTCCACAAACAAGCATTACTTTCATGGACTCTTATGTATAGTCATAATTTTTCCCCCCATAAATGTACCATATGGAACAACAGATGTATAAGGGTTAGAAACAAGTCAATATTTTTTGAAAATTGGTTTGAAAAGGGAATTATTTGGGTTAAGCAGTTGATAAAAAATGATGGTGTTTTATACAATTATAATGAGTTTGTTCATATATATAACTTTTCAGTTGATCCTGTCCAATATTCTTTGGTTTTACATGCAATTCCCAAGGAAATTTTGAGATTATTAGAAGGTCATAATAATTGTTCTCTACAAACAACAGTAGAAGAATTTACCTCTTGTATTAAGTTGCAGGGTAAAGATTTCACAAGTTCTGGATGTAATAATATTTTTTTGCGGTCCCTTCTTCAATCTAAATGTATACTTGCTGTTACTACTCACTGGAATTTTTTATTTAAGAAACATATTGAGTGGAGTAAAGTTTGGATGACACCTCATAAGTATTGCATTACAAACAAAGTAAAAGAGGTTTCATATAAAATTTTCCATCGAATTTACCCAGTTAAGTCACTTGTGGTACAGCGTTTTAAAGTAAACATTGAAGATATTTGTGCTTTTTGTAAAATTACCCCTGAGACTATTAAGCATTTATTTTGGGAGTGTCCCAAGACCCAAATGTTTTGGAAGGAACTTAGTAATTACTTGCAAAGTAAAGTTAGGATTCTTGTTAACTTTGAAGAAATTGATGTTATGTTAAGATGTTTTTCATTTGAGGGTGATAAAAATCTTTTGTTTATATTTGATTTAATTATTATAATTTCCCGTTACTATATTCATAAGGTCAAATGGAATGGAAAGATACCAAATTTTGAACATTTTAAAATTGATGTTAAGATATATTTAGAAACTATATCCAAAAGTAAAAACCTGAAAGCTATGAAAACTACACAGCTGTTTGACAAGTACAAGCTTTTTTTGTAAAAAGCCTTTCTATTTTTTTATTTTTATTTTATTTTATTTATTTATTTTTTATTTATTCTCTACCCCTGACATGTATGGACATGTATGGTTATGTGTACTCTTGTATGTAATATGTTTTGTTATTATTGTATTTCAATAAAAAAAAAAAAAAATAAAAAATATTCTGCGCCGCTGAGAAGAGAAGAGGAGAACTCTCTGAAGACTGGAGAGAGTTCAAACAGCGCGCGCTCACTCAACCGCTGAGCTGTCGTCACGTCAGAGTGGAGGGGGGAGGGGGGAGGTGCGCGCATTGTTTTAATTGAGTAAACTTAATTTCTTATGCGTGTTAAATATTAATAATATTGATTTTATTTAAGTAATATTTGTGGTTCTTGAAACAGATCATTTTAATTATCCATTCTCAAATATGGTGATGGAAATTTCACAAATATATTAGCTCAGTGTATTTTAAATAAATAATTGGTTAGTCAAATACTAAATTATTTTAGTGAAAAACTTCAAACTTAAATATAACTGTAAATTTCAGACAAAATTAATTGTTGGAGTTTTAGTCAATTAGCATATTTCGGTATGTTCAACTCAAACTATCAAGTAAATGATATTCAGAGATTTTATTAAGTGAATAAAGTTAATTATTGCTGTGATATTTACTAAGCCACTGAATTATTTTTTTTAGAATTTATTTTTTATTTTACCCATAAGAATCACTTCGACATTTAGGAAAGTTATATGTTAAGAATAGAACTGCATGTTGTATACAATAGTACTGTGATAATGTTTAGAGAAATTTTCACAAATGAAAATGAAATCTGGCGATGCAGGATTTAAAATGAAAACTATTTATATGTGAAATATGCAACTGTATCTTGTAGAACACACTCTAATAAATGTGTGCTTGTTAGTGTAGTTTAAATGTTGTGTTTCATCTAAGGCTGATTATACAGTATATACAGTAACCATGATTGACTACAGGCATAGGGCTCGACTTAGGACAAGATAAGAACAAGCATGAGTGAAGTACAGCCTTATACTGATTGGTAAACTGCACTGTTTTATACACATCCATGTTGGACATTCATATTAAATTAGCATTATTTTCCTATGTTTTTACATCATGAAAATCTATATGGCTTCAGTTGTATGTAGGACATATATGACATAATATGATTAAAAATACACTAATATTATACAATTTATATATGTGGTTTTTGCAGCATATATGTCCCTTACAATATTCTGTTGGAACATATAAGAATCACAGGAGTTTTTAGCAAACCTTTTCCATATGGGTAGTTAAGTTTCGGTTCTGTGTCGGGATTCGGACATCAATGCTCCGCGTGTTTGTTTTCTTTTGTGAGCGCACGGAATGAGCTTTCGCTCGTTCTCGTGCGCTCTGTCTTGTCACGTGAGCGCGCGCGGTTTCGAGTTCGCTCGAGCCGCGCGTTCTTCTGTCTGCGTGTGTTTTTTCTTGTCTTGTGCTGTGTAGCACACAGCTTGTTTTTCACTGGCTGTGTGCTTTCATGTTATGTTTTGTGTGAACACGTGGCTTATGAGTTTTCACTAGCTGCGTGCTCATGTCTCGTTTTGTGTTCTAGTCCTGTTTGTTGTGAGCCCATGGCTTGTCATGTGTTTCCTTGTGCCATGTGCTCTCCTGTCGATTGTCTAACCCCGCCCACCTTGTTACCTGATTATTGATTCATTTTCCCCACCTGTCCTCCCTCGTTACCTGCTTTGTTTGCTCTCCCTATTTATTCTCCTTGTGTTTGCAGTCCTGTGCTGGTTCGTCGTATCTATGCTGTGTGTTTCCCTGCTGTCAAGTCAAGCTGAGTCAAGTCTAGTCTGTCTTGTTTTTCCCCCTCGGGGTAGTTTTGTTTGTATTTGTTTTATTTTATGCTTAATAAAAGCCCATTTGATCTGCACGTGAGTCCTCGCTACTTCCACCTACCCAAACCCTGACAGGTGCAGCTTGTTTTTTTGTTTAAAAGAAAAAAAAAGAAATGGCTGTATTTTTCTGTACATAGCATAGCCATGTTTGTTATGATTTAAGTATCATAATGATTAATAAATGCACTCACAGTTATCCGTGAACTTGATGTTAATCAGAATTAAATGAATGTGCAGCAATTTGTACAAATAGAGTCTGTAGGTCTACTATACTGTTGAAAGTATGAAAAGTGAACAGCACGAGTAATAGGATGCACAATTTGAGACGGGTCAGACATGATTTTGACCACTTCATTAAGTTTTGTTTTGTAGAAAACCTTTCTTTAACCCTCTGAGGTCGGCAATCATGCCGGCGTGATCTGCTCGCTTTTTTCCTTATCAGTGCAAAGGAGACTCCAAAATAATCTGTTGACTTTGATATTGCAAACAAGTTTCATACATCAATCGATTCTGTTAAATGTGTATTATTTTTGTGTATACTCACAATAAAAACAAAGTGTTGTGCTTTTTGCCAAATAAAGAAAAATAAACACGAAGCGAGTTCTGCCTTCTCTCTGTCAGTGTAGTCCATTCTGAAACGCGTCCGAAAATGAACAATAACTCAGCGAATACTCAGTCAAACAGGCATACAGACACACAGGCATGAAGCTTGAATTCTCTTCTTTTAAATGAAGTAATTTATATAAAAAACAAATATTCTCAGTTCATGTAATCTGTAAGAAAATAGCAGAGGTGGAAAATGTACTGAAAATTTGTACTCAATTACAAGTACCGTTACATTGCTGAAATAATACTCAATTACAAGTAAAAGTACAGGTGTCAAAAAAAGTAATTAAGTAAAAGTACAAATTACTCTTCTCAAAAACTACTCAGAGTACTAGTTACTAATTACTTTTTAGCTGGCGATAGTTAATGCATTACCAATAAAAATATACAACCAAATCATAGATTTATGTAGAAAATAGCTACTTTTAACACATTTTTACCTTATTGTCGAAGGACATTAATTAGTGGATACTGGAATTTCTAACTTCAATATGACACCTTGAAATATGTCAATATTCAGTAGGCCTAGCCTATAATTTTTAATACCATCGGGAAAACTACTACTAAATATTTTAATATCTACATTTTTGTCCATCCATTTTGTCAAGGCAATCATTATTTTCAAGCATTGAAAAGCACAACACTCATTGTAACAGTAATCTATTTGAATGGAAAAGTTTAATTCAAGTCTTCTGAAGAGACACGTCCACTTTATAAGGTGAGATTTTAATTTAGGCTTTTGTTTACATATTTAAACATTGATCAATAACCATTACAATAATCTAACTTAAATATTTACTCACTCAGTGTATTTGTCTTTACAATAGGGTAACGTGAACAGAACTGTTGCAATAGCTCACACACAGCACAAGGAAGCTTGATTTCAATTCAAACTGAATTTAATTTGCAAAAAGACTAGATTTTTCATAACTTTTGACAGCGTTTAATTCAAGAGCATGGAGAGATTGGAGCTGGACGTCATTTGAGTCTGCAGTGAGAACCACTTGGAGAGATTCGCGATTACACATGATATGACACAGTCCGAGAGCGCACACTCAATATCCGAGTCCAGTTCATTCGTAGCCTACATTTGATAGCTCGCGTCCAGTTTTCTGCGATTACATGAATGTGCCCTCGCGTTATAATATTGTTCGTGACATTTGCCATTAAAATATGCCATAGAAACTTGCAGGTATTAATAAAATTATGCGTAATAGGCCTACCTGTACCTGCAATCCCGCGCTGAGGAGAGGCGGGTGTGTCAAACTCGCTGTCGTTGAGATGAGAGAATGAGAACGCGCAGCTGGTATCGTATTGGTGTATAGGCCAAAATGAGTATTGACAGATATTTCAGTATTGATATGTATCAAAATATAGATATTTTGACAGTACTACTATGTAGTTTGTTGTTCCAAACTTTCAGTCCAGCCATTAATCACTCTGAGCTCCTCGCCTCCTTCATGATCAGCTCTTCAAAACCTGCTGTGACTGCGGCGGCTTTCATTCAGTCCAAATATCAGGGGTTTTAATTGGTCCGTTTACGATCGAATATTTTTATTGGCTACCGAAATGCCATTCAAAGATTTGAATATCAATTCAAATTGTACTCAGTAACGAAATGTGATTTTACAAGTAGCGAAGTAGATTACTTAGCTTAATATGTACTTGAGTACAAGTAAAATTACAGATTTAAAAATATACTCAAAAAAGTACAAGTACCCAAAAAAACGACTTAATTACAGTAACGTGAGTAGTTGTAATTCGTTACTTCCACCTCTGGAAAATAGCGAGATGTCAGTCGTTCCAGGGGCGGACTGGCCATCTGTGTGATCTGGAGAATCACAGAACGGCCGGTACTCCAGGACGGCCGGCGGGCCGGCCCACCACCCGCCACGCACGCAGTTATCACCTGTTTTTCCCCCCACTAATCTGTTTCACACTCCAGTACTGTAGGTGGCAGCAATGCACCTTTAAGTTGGATGCCAGCTGCACTGGCCGTGGCCGCCAAGTAAGGAGAAGCAAAGACGTTAGATAGAAGCATAGAAACAAACAAACAATATGCATAACGCGGCCGCGGGTAAAAAACTAAAAGAAAAGGGTGTGGCTGAGAAGGCGAGAGAAAAAAAATTGCGGAATTTAGATACTGAAGCCGCTAAATGTCGCAAACTAACAGAAATATTTAGCAGCACAGCCAGCAGCAGCACCTCGCAGTTAAATATTTGCAGCAGTGAAGAAGTGAGCCAGACAGCAACATGCCACCAGTGATGATGAGGGACAGAAAGATGAACACAGGCAGATCCAGGGCAAGTAAGTATGGAACATGAGAGGAGAAAGTGAGTTAGATGATGTTACGAAGTGATATTCAGGTTGCTACATTTTTAATGATTACAGTAGTTAAAACAGCTAAACTTCAACATTTTAGCTGTAAAATGCCACATGCAGTAGCTAATATTAAGAAATATGTTGTGCTTTTACTTTTAAAAATGTTGGTAACGTTACAGTTAATGCTTACAAACTTTGAAGATTTTGAATACAGAAGTTACATTTGTAATGGTGTATTTTCATTTAGATGTGGTATTATTATTTGTGCAGTAAGATTAATTACTGCATAAATTAATTAAGATTATTAAGTAATAAATTAATTTTAAGACAGCATGGAATAGATTGTATAATATGCTGTTATAACAGCATATTATATAATCTATTCCATGCTATCTTGGAATAAAACCTTTTTTTTTTTTTTTTAATCCATTCCATCATTTGTTTATTCAGGTTGAGCTTAGATCAAGTCCATTTATATGTGAGTATTCAAGTTAATCTAGAATAATGTGCTTTTAACACAACATCTAGTCAACATCAGTGCTATTGCTATAATTTGGATGGTATAGTATCATGAGCCACAATTAAAGTCTTGTGACACTCATGCCAGGCGTTATTGTTGTTGTTTTTGTTTTTGATTTTGTTCTTGTCGAGTTTCCGCGCGCCGATTGCTTTGGGCCGGGCCTAGTCAAAGTCCAGGGCCGTTTTTTAGTCCCAGTCCGTCCCTGAGTCGTTCTCATCTCATCTAATTATTTTTAATGTGACCCCGCCCACGGAGAGCGCACGCTATTCAAACGCAAATAACTGAGGCAATCCACGCAAACCTGTGAACGCCCCCATATCAGCTCGAGAAAACACAAGTTTAATCAGATCATTGTAGCCTACTTGTTTACACCGTCTCGCAGCGCTGTGAGGAATAATACTATCGTAATAATAATAATGGAAAATGTACCTCAGAAGTTCGGGTATTTCTGTGAAAATAGTGTGAATCGCGTTTCTGTGTGTGAATGAATGAACGGCAGAGATGCACGCTGTTTACCACAGCTCGCAAAAAGACAGTTTAAATTTAAATCGCGTTGCTGTGTGTGAATGAATGATGATGTTTTAGCAAACAGTATGAGATGAGTAAAAATCGACTGAAATATGTTGAAATAAAATGTAGACTATTTGTATAAGCAACGTATTAAACTGCAAATTAACATTTATATACCCTAATATTTCATAAAAACAACGTTACAGTCAGGCGAAATATGAAAGACAACATTTTGTTGACTAGATTTGGGTACAGTTTTTACTGTAGAATATACATCAAATAAGCTTTTGTTTAGCCAATTTCTGCTCATATGTTATATATATATATATATATATATATATATTAGGGCTATGAAAAGATTAATCGCAATTAATCGCATCCAAAATAAAAGTTTGTGTTTACATAATAAATGTGTGTGTACTGTGTATAATTATTTTTTATATATAAATACACACACATGCATGTATATATTTAAGAAAAATGTGTTATTTTTATATACAAATATTTATATTTATATATAATATAAATTATATGTTAATATATACAGTATATACATGCAAATATTTCTTAAATAAATACATGCATGTGTGTACACTTGAAATATTGTTGAAATTGTAATTATTGTTGTAATTGTAACCTTTTTAATAAAATAGCAAAACATATTTACAAGATAGATGTAAGCAAAATCTTAAATGGTCAATATAAGTCTTCTTTTAAATATATCTTTTGTCCTTGCATTCATTCTTGGCTCAGTCAGTGTCACACCTGAATGAATGGCTCATTATACAGAGTCATTACGCATAATGGGTGGGACATTGTATTCTCAGGTGTAAACTACTCCTCCTTCACGCCCCCCTCGCATATTGGCTTTCCAAGCAAAACCTGTCTTACACAATTTAAATCAATGTATTATTTTACGTGAACGATAAAGCAAGACTATTTTCACATAATTTTGAAGCCAGAACTCGAAGCGACAACATCCATTAGTCAAAAGTCTTGTGGACACATATTTAGTATGAGTTTTGTGGTCTTATTTCAGCAACTTTCATTTTTATTTTTTTCAATAACCACGCATAAACATTATTCTCTTAAAAATACAAACATCTACATACATGTTGCTCACATATTATGGTAGCCCTGTTTGTGCTATATAGAGTGAATTTACACCTTTGCCATTATCATGTTTATAAATAACTGAAAAAAGCACAAATGTCAGGGCATGTCAAAACATCCCAAGGGCCCCAAAAACACCTGAATTTTAATAAATTTTTCATCAACCAATTGCCTGGAGTGGATTTAATAAATAAGAAGCAAATATATAGCAGACGATATAATCATGGAGGCGCCCGCGCGGATAACTTGCATTGCACGTGAACTGGAGCACATCTCATCCTAACTTAAAACTCAGTGTATGCCTCACACAGACATGAGAAAGACATCAAATACACAAAGCTTGAAAAGTCTTTAAACGAAATAATTCAAAACGAAAAGAAAAAGGCTACTCTCTGATTATGTATGATTATATGATCAAATAGCCTAGCCTATTTTGAGAATTGTTCATTCCCGGTTGGCACACATTTTGCTGCCCTTACAAAAGTGTCGCTCTAGGCAATTGCCTAGTTCGCCTATATGGATGCGCCGGCCCTAGCAATGAGTGTATTGATTCATTGTCCCTTCATAGTTTGCAAGAGACATTTAATAAACTGAGCGTATTTAATAAACTGAGACGTAGGCTATTTAATAAACTGAGCGTAGCCTATTCATCTGTCAATATGAAACGCGACTTGGCCATTCTAATTAATGATCGGAAGAATGCGTATCGACCACCATTACTGTAAAATATGCACGTATGTCCATTTAAACTCGATTTTGGTCAAATGTGGATTATATCATTACACTGGCAAGAATATGGTTACATTTAAAGATGCCATACCAAGTATGACAACGCTACGTTCAACTGCTTTTGAAATTACGGTGTTTTTTTCACTTCCTGAAAAGTAACCGTTTTGGACATACGTGAGTTTCATCGGGCAGCGACGATATATATATATATATATATATATATATATATGGGTTTATTAAAAATAGCAACATTAAAATTCAATTTAAATAAATATTTACGTTTCTCCTCTGTTTCATGGTTATAACATGTCATAAAGTGTAGTTAGTAGGACATTGCTTCCATGCCATATACTGGAAAACAAACACTTTCAAAATTAATTTTGAAAATGTAACTACTGTATGCTAGAGAAGTGCTCAATGAAAAGAGTTTTGTGCATGAATACCAGATGTAATTATTCTTGCTGTTTGTGTGTTTAAGCTATAATGTGGTTTAGGTGCTGCCATATTTTTATAGTTTCACTATCATCAGTTTTTTAATAATAAAATGTAACACCCAATGGTCACATAATCCTCCTCTTCTCTCTTCAGATGCACTTTTGAAATATCTGAACCCCGTCCCTGCAAATCCTGGGTCACCTGTTGCAGACATCTCCATCTCAGCACCGCCCAGTGATTCAGCATCAAGCACATCTCTTCCCTCCACTTCAGCACCGCCCAGCGATTCAGCATCAAGCACATCTCTTCTCAGAAAGATTTCAAATTGATTAAAGGACTAAAGGACTGGAAAAATGCAAGCCACTTGCTCAAGGTCCATGAGGATAGCCATGAGCACAATACAAACATGGCAACATGGAAGGAATTAGAGGTTTGTCTTGCAAAAGGGTTGATCATAGATAAGCAAGAGATGGCACTCGCTGAGGCAGAGAGAAACAGGTGGTGAGAGGTGCTTACCAGACTGGTGGCAATAATTCAGTCCTTAGCTGAAAGAAACATTGCTTTAAGGGGATCCACAGACACATTAAACAAACCAGACAATGGCAATTTTCTTAAAGAGGTGGAGCTTATGGCCAAATTTGACCCAATAATGAAGCAGCATGTTGGTAGGGTTGAAAGTGGAGTTGGAAGTCACACACATTACCTTGGCAAAAGAATCCAAAATGAACTCATAGACTCAATAAGCACAAAAATACTGGAACAAATATTGGAAGAGATCAAGACCTCAAAGTATTACTTCATCATTTTAGATTGAACCCATGATCTGAGTCATAAAAAACAGCTCTCTGTGATTGTCAGGATTGTTTCACTGGAAGAAGAATTGCCACAAATTAAAGAACATTTCATGGGCTTTCTTGTGGCAGAGGAGTCAACCGGGGAAAGTTTGTCTGCTCTCATCCTCAAAAGAGGGGGAAAAAAATGGGAAAAATTTGCCCAACATGTCCAAAGCAGAGTTGTTAGAGCACTGTCAAACCCTGAGCACAGCTTTAAGCCATGATGGACAGCCAGACATTGATGGCAGAGAACTTGTATTAGAAATGCAAAACTTTCCACATCTGCCATCCAAAAATATGACAAACATTGAGCTCCTGACTTTCCTGCACGAGAAGAAGCTGATGGAAATTTACCCCAATATGTGGGTCGCTCTGAGAATCTATGCCACTCTACCAGTCGCTGCTGCTGAAAGGAGCTTCTCTAAGCTCAAACTGATAAAAAACTACCTGAGATCTACAATGGCTCAAGAACGTCTCAGTGGACTTTCATTCACTAGCATAAATCATGTGGTCTCACAACAGCTATCTTATGATGATATCATAGATGACTTTGCTGCTAGAAAGGCAAGGTGAGTAAGGCTGTAGAACATTTGCTATGCATTTTGCATAGTGCATTCAAGTTTGTGTATAGTTATTTATTTTTGTGCAATGCTCTTATTTATAATTTTTGGAATGTTACATATGCAGATCCGTAGGGGCATCAAGGCAAGGCAAGGCTCTCTAAACGCTCTCGCGGTAATTCTATGCTGTGCGCAAGTGTGTGACATCACGCACTAGCAACATGCGCAGAACGAGGTCGGCAGGTAAACTGTTTCCAATTCAAACAAGCTAACGTGCATACCTATCAATACTCCTGTTTTCCCCCGGAGTCTCCTGTATTTCACTGTATGCTGTTGACATCTGTGCAGGTAGTAGTTGGGAAGTTGGATAAGCGTCACTGGTAGAACTGGGAGGAGAAGACTGGATAAATATTTAACGCAGTTAACGCAGCATCCATTTTTTTCGGTCATCCTTTGGCTGGCGTCACATTATATGATGTGCTCTTATTCATGCAAATGCTTTTACACCATTCAAGACACACACACGACGCACAGAAAGACCAGAATCGAGTTCTCTTTCGGCTTGAAGTTGAACGAACACTAACACGTGCAATTATGCCAAAATGTCCGTTTTGTCGAGTATCCTCATAAGAGCAGACTGAGCAGTCTTAAATGAGTTAAATAAAGTCTTAAATTAACGTAAAAAGTTGTGAGAGAATGAGACGCGTGTGAGATCCGTGTCTCTGTCAGCAGTGGCAGATCTAAAAGGGACAGCAGCCAATGAAGCTTTCTGTCAGTAAAGTTAATCAAAGAACAAAGGGAACAGAGGAAACTACTCACTGCTCTTGACTAAAGAACTTTTGTTACTTTAATAAGAATTAATCTATTTATAATTTTAAATTTATGCAGTGCAAACTGTTCTTTAAATTTTTTGTCCATGCTTCTTTTTATTTTTATTGAATATCATGTATTTATTTATGTTAATATCTGCGCAATTAATGTGTATTTTAGCCATCCAGCACCCCCCATAAAGTTAAGAAAGTAATGTTTAAGTCAAGCCTGCCTGATGCCTTTCACAAAAGAATGTTCCCAGTCTCTTCCACACAGTGAGGTATACTGTTTATTATGTAATTCAGCACTGTTTTTATTTTAGTATCGGATCGGTGATCGGTATCAGCCGATACTGAATCCCAGGAATCGGTATCGGAGGCAAAAAATGCTGATCGGAGCATCCCTAGTCAATAAATTATATGTCTTATACCTCGTGTTATTTAAATTTGTTAATAGATTTATTAACTGAAACATAACAGTGAAATAAATTAAATTAAATGATCGTAAAATTAAAACATTGACCAGGACTTGCTAACCGATGTTATTTGGCAGCATTTGTGTTTTAGAATTCTTTATTAAGAATTAAATAGGCTTACAGTAGGTTGTTATAATTTGCATAATTTTCTTTAATAAATAATAAAAAAATTCAACATAAAACATTGCAATAAATAAATATTACATCAATGAGGCTTTGCATTAGCATAAGCAGGGCTGTAGGCCTATAGTGCGACATATGCCACACGACATAGTGACGTCACACGACATAGTGCGACATAATGTCTCCACGATCTGCTTTTGAAGAAATATGGTAGTATCGTGCTACAGCGCACATTCTATCAGCTGCAGTTCTGGTGCTTTAGTCCCAATACTGTAAAACTCGACGTACATTCACATCACATGTTAATGCAGCGGTAGAGTTACACTCACAGGACACTGCCCTTATTCGCAATCACAAAAGTTGTCACAAATCATTTGCACGTGCTTTAAAGCTTTGCAGAGTAAACATTTCTACTTTCATTTCATCACTTTAATGTTAATAAAACAACAAAAGAGAAAATCACTCACTACTCCTGACTGAATTAAGATTTTTATCTTCGTCCACTTTGGCCTAAATGCCCTAAATTTGGCCTAAATAAAGATAAGCATACATCAATCAATGAGAATATTTTATATAAAAACGAACCCATCATTTACACAGTCCAGCATCAGACAATAACAGCACAGCATTAATGTTTCATTTCTGCTCCATACAGGCATTTGTATGCTCTCCACCAGGGGTTAACCCTCTGGGGTCTGAGGGGTTTTCTGGGCCCTGGAGGTGTTCTGACATGCTCTGACATTTGTGCTTTTTTCAGTTATTTATAAACATGTTAATGGCAAAGGTGTAAATTCACTCTATATAGCACAAACAGGGCTACCATAATATGTGATCAACATGCATGTATATGTTTGAATTTTTAAGAGAATAATGTTTATGCGTGGTTATTGAAAAAAATAAAAATGAAAGTTGCTGAAATAAGACCACAAAACACATACTAAATATGTGTCAACAAGACTTTTGACTAATGGATGTTGTCGCTTCGAGTTCTGGTTTCAAAATGATGTGAAAATCATCCTGCCTAATCGTTCACATAACACAATACATTGATTTAAATCGTGTAAAACAGGTTTTGCTTGGAAAGCCAATATGCGAGGGGGGTGTGAACAAGGAGTGGTTTACACCTGAGAATACAATGTCCCAACCATTATGCGTAATGACTCTGCATAATGAGCCATTCATTCAGGTGTGACACTTCAGCCACAAGAATGAATGCAAGTCAAAGTCAAAGTACCTTTATTGTCCCACAAGGGAAATTGGATTTGCAGCAATGCTCCACATAAAACACATAAACACATAACACATAAACATACAACAACACTCACCAACAAAACCAACCAGCAGAGAAGGAATTCACATTTAAGCCCAATGTACATAAGGTTGTTTTGATAAGGAGTTTAGACAATTATATTCAGTGGTGTAACGAGCCAACACCGGGCCCTTAAGTAGGATTATCAAGGCGGGCCCCTTGATGACGCAATTGATGAAATTGATGACGCAATGTCCGTGAGTAGGCTACCATGAATAGGGCAGGATATGATCATACACAGCATATAAGAGATGAGATGACTAACAAAATCAGGAGTAGCCTACGCTCACTAAAAACAAAACAAAAAAACAACAAAAAAACAATGGGGACAGCGCACTATAAAACATTGTTAGGCCTAGGTCCAAATACATAAAAAAGATGCTCTCTTACATTATAGCGGGATTTTCCGGGCTTTCCTATGTGCAACTGCAAAGTTGTCGATTAGATCAGGATTGTGCGCACAGGCATTCTCAATTGACCCTTCGCAGGGAGTTTGATTGACAGGCGATCTGACTAATCATAATCCGCCATTTTGTCCAACAAAGCAGTCAGGAGAGTTAGTAGATTAACATAGGAGGATTTAAATTTGAAAAACAAAGTGTACTGACGTCTTAGCACTTTAAAACATAATTCCTTTTATGTTCATTCATGTTTATTTTAATGCTATAAATCAGTGGTTCTCAAAGTGTGGTACTCCGTCTAGTGGTACGCAGAGGAATCACTGAATTTCGCACGTAAGATCAAACCAGTGTGATCTAAATTTACTGTCTATTTGTGTGATCAGTTTTGACCGGTCCCTGGAGCGTACAATACGATTACACCGGTGTGAGTAGAACGGCCAGTGCATCACGTGATCAACTGCTAAATTCAAATCGTGCTCGCAGTTGGCTGGCGCTGAGCCAGAGACGGACGCGCGCCACTTATACGCTGTCAAATATCACAATTATTCAGTGTTTTTAACCACATAATGTTTATTTTACGTTTCAGACATTTAAATTCACATAAGTACTAAAAAACAATACATTTACAATTGGTAAAATACACACTGATGTCTATGGAAGCGAAAATATAATAATTGCCATTATAATTAGACGGCACGTTTTACACATTGTGTAAGTAACTTTAAAGTTAACTCTATTCTTCTCCCAGTTCACCGGCCACTTACTTTCATGTATTTTGGGAGAAGTGGATGAATTTACGTGCTGTAAATCCAACAGATACGATTCTCTGAACAGTGGCACAAACTAACATGACGGCGCATATAGCTCAACTAACGCGATCGTTTTAAAGGTGTTTAAAAAACATAACACTTCCACTTGCATATATTTGACAATAGGAATATCAAATATTTCATGCCATAGCTAACAAATTTGTGAATATTTTGAATTTAAAAAAAGAAATAAAAGCAGATAATTAGTCATTCAGTGCTGCGGTGTGTCACGTGACAAGCAATGACGCGTCACCATGGAAAAAGTAAAGTGATCAGTTCTGCCTTGAAAAACTCACAGGGGTCAGCCAAAACATTTTAAATTTACGTTTAAAAGGGTTAAATATGAATACACAGCCTGTTTTTTTTATTAATATTTTAAGGACAGTAGGCTACAGTTTTTATTTCACTTTTAGGTGCAATACATTTGAATTGAATCATTATTTAAGTTTTTTATTAACCTGTATGCAGGGGTGGTAAAAGTACTCAAAAGTTATACTTGAGTAAAAGTATATATACCTAAATAAAAAATGACTCCAGTAAAAGTAGAAAGTCCTCCATTCAAACATCACTTGAGTAAAAGTACAAAAGTATCCGGTTTAAAATGTACTTAAGTATGGAAAGTAAAAAGTAAATATTCAAATTAACTGTAAAATATCAATAATTAAGCAGATCAATTGTTTTGGGAGTGATATGCAATGTTTTAATTGAAGAAATTAAAAGATTAGATACTGCAATTAAGAATTTGTTAGATTTGCAATCATAAGAGACAATGAAGCACCTTAACATAGTATAGTGGTTGAACTTGCAATGGACATGTTCCATAACATTAGCTGCATCAAACAGAAGATGCGCAAAATACAAGATAAGACTTGTATTGCATATGTTGTATATGTTTTAGTATATCAATGAGGAAGAACCATCTCTTTAAGTTGAAATATCTTCAAAACACACCATTAAGCTACACAGAAAACTATTCCAAGTTGTAAAAGCTTTTGTTCAGCTTTAGCAGAAGCTGATTTTCAAAATTGCGAGTTCATCCTGGCTCTCCTGGGGCTAAATAACAATCCTGCTATACTAAACAGCCTCTTACACGCCACTGAGACAGGAAGGGGTGTGTTTAGCCTGATGTACAACTTGCAGTTTACAAGTTCACACTTACATACAACTAGTGGAAATAAAGTTTAATGCGTATTTGGCGTGCTGTCCGGGGGGAGGGCTCTGAGCTCGGAGTTCGGCCCGAACCCAGAGGACTCCCCCCCGTATGTAAGTGGTTAGGACTAGAAGTGTGGAGAAGGGGTGGTGGAGGGATGCTGCTAAACTGTCAATGGATTGAGGTGAGACCGCTGAATGTATATATACCTCTTACCATTGATTGCTGAGTGCTCTCCACTCGTGTTAATTATCTGAACGTGCTAACAATAGTAACAACATTAACGTCAACTCACCTCAATATGTTTTCTCAGATTTGAGGGTGAAGTTTTGAATGCTGAAATTCCATTCACCCATGGCAGGCAAAAAAGACATGCGTGAGAGTATGCTGGCAAAGACCTCATGGCCTCACGCATTCTTTTTTTCAAAAGAAAACCAAGTTTTTCATTGGTTTGGAAAGCCAGTGTAATAAATACTTGGAGCGGGCATGGGGAAATGTATTGGAGTAAAAAGTAAACTTTGTCTTTAATATTGCTGTGGAGTAAGAGTGAAAGTAGATGCAAATAAAACATACTCAAGTAAAGTACAGATCCCCGAAAAAAATACTTAAGTAAAGTAACATTTATTGTTTAAATGTCTCTAAAAAATGACTACATTTGAAAGGTGAGACTTTGTTTCATATCAAAAGTACTTGTCTGTCAGCGCGCAGTCTTTTCTCTGATCCGCAATGTATTTTTCAATGCGTGAGAACTTGGTGTGGTGTGAGAGTGGCGTCGCTTGTCAGACATAGCATAGGGTGACCATATTTTAGTTTTCAGAAAACAGGACGGGGGCGTGGTTGATGGGCGGGGCGTGGTTTGAGGAGGCGTGGTTAAGGGGTGGGGGCGTGGCTGGGGGTGAATGCATCAAAAAATACTTGACAAATGCATTCACAACCTTGTTGTGACATAGGCCACAACCTATGTTATTGTACTTTAATACATAAAGGAATACATCCTTTCCATTCAATGTTTGGCCCGCAAAAATAGAATACTATTAAAAAAAAAGGTTTAGCTTTTAACACCTTTTACATGATGACACTATTTCTTTTCATTGCCATAAGCATAGGTTAAAAATCTACTGCTAAAATAAAAAATCTACTACACTATTTAAGTAAAAAAATATATTAAAAAATTCAATCCTCCTGTTGTTCTCTTGTAGCCTATACTTTCTTTATGTGGGCTTCTAGGTCGCTAGCACCTGTATTTGACACTGACATGTGCGTGCCAGCTTTGAAAACGACCGACCGAAATGAAAACGCAGGAATTTTCTCTGTAAATCATCTGTGAATTTACATTTGGGCTTTTTTTTACGCTACTTACATCTTACCTCGCACTTGACCGCAAACTGAAGCGTCGAGTCACGCTTCTAAAATTCTTTGAACGTAAAGTCCGCCTACTTTGATTTGATTGGTCAATGTCAGAATATTTGAAATGACAAGCAGTGACAGACCAATGAGGCTGAGATGAACACACACACACACACCTCTGTTTTCTGACGTGCTCTCTGCTTGCCGCTGCGGAATCGGATTGAGGAACGCGCTGATTATAACAAGACGGGGCGAAGCCGAAGCCGGTTTCATATGTTTTGTGTGCAAAGGCAAGCGTATATTTAAAGTACACGCTTAATGGCCCAATGAAAAATAATGAAAACCAGGACATTTTCATCACTTTATAAAAAACAGACAGGACGGCCAGGACAGGACGTGAAAACAGGACATGTCCTGGGAAAACAGGACGGTTGGTCACCCTAACATAGCAACAGTAACTAAAGTGGGCGGGTCTTTGCGAACGGTCATTGACAGTATGGACGGGGATTCGCCAGTCCCAATTCAAAACAAATTTCATCACAATCCATCATTGTTCGTTTCAAACATGTGAGAGCATCAAAATGATCCATGGGCGAAATTGATTGGATTTAATTTATTTTTTTGTCAGTTCCTATCATAATTTTAACATTTTGGCGTTATTGTTTAGCTATTTACCTATGTTTTCAAATTTCCTTTGTTTTTTTTGTTGTTGTCTCGATCAGACTAACGGCTTTGAAGATAACCACAATTTTTTAAAGCTCTAAATGACACTTACAAAAACCATAAGGCGAAACCTGGCATGTTTGGTATTGTTGGACTCGGCAAGGATTCTTAGGAGGTCACTCCTGTGAAAAAAACACGGGCTTGATACTTCTAAGGCTCCTTCAAGGCATTGTGCCAATGACGTATACTGAGTTTTTTGAGATACAGCAATGTTCTCATAGACTATCATGGCACCCTGGACAAAGACACTGCGTGCCAATTTTCAGTAGACTAACGGTTGGGTGTGCTTATAGCTATTTTCATGATTTTTTTTACTGTTATAGTGCCACCAAGTGGCCAATTGTCACAATTTTTTTCATGTCAACTCAGATTGAGCTTATGAACGTGTCCCAAGTTTAGCGAAAATATCTCTTTCCGTTCACAAGTTATAACCATTTTATAGCGCCACCAAGTGGCCAATTGTTATGATTTTTTTCACGTGACCTCAGAATGAGCTCATGAACATGTGTCCCAAGTTTTATGAAAATATCTCTTTCTGTTCACAAGTTATAACCGTTTTATAGTGCCACCTAGTGGCTAATTGTTGCGATTTTTTTTAAGTGATCTCAGATTGAGCTCAGGAAGATGTATCCCAAGTTTAGCAAAAAAATCTCTTTCCGTTCACAATTTATAACCGTTTTAGTAAAAGTGGCCCTGGTGCCATCAAAGATTTTGGTTCCCCTTATCGACCGTTAATTGAAATTTTGAATTTTTTGGATGATTATTGATTGTCAGACTCCAGAGAATATTCTTGCAGTGGTTTGGTTCCGATCGGGCCAAAAACCTAGGAGAAGTTTGCAAAAATAGGTTTTTCAAAAAAATGCAATTTACTCGAAATTGGCGCCGAAGGGCGAGCAAATCGGAGATAGCCATTTTGTCAAGGATTCCAACGATATAAGACACTTGATCCTGGGACAAACGGTCTAAGAGTTATGAGCGATTTTGAACTTTTGGTTGCTGTAGCGCCACCTATGGGCCAATCGGGGTCATACTCTGATAGGTTGTCCCCAAATTGAGGCCTACCATCTGGCCAGGTTTCACGTCTCTAGGCCTTACGGTTTGGCCTTCACGATGCGTTTTACGAATCCTTACAATTACAATAGGGTTTCAGCATTTCATGCTTGAACCCCTAATTACAATTTCAACAATATTTCAAGTGTACTCTTTCTTTGTAAAAAAATGATTATAGGCCTACATTTTATCATATGTATTCATTAGTTTGAATATAGCCAACATTGGAACAGCTAACATCTTAGTTGATGACTTTATTTGTAGTATTTTATATATATATTAGTGCTGTCAACGTTAACGCGTTAACGCATGCGATTAATTTTTGTCTGGTTTAACGTGTTAAAATATTTAACGCAATTAACGCAGCATCCGTCTTTTCTGCCATCCGTTGGCTAGCTTTACATTATATGATCACGCTCTTATTCATTTAAATGCTTTTAAACATTTCAAGCGCGGCAAGACAAAAGAGAAAGCGCTGTCTGTGAATGTCTTTATGTGACACACACACACACACACACACACACACACACAATGCATAGACAGGGCGCCAGAATCCAGTTCTCTTTCGCGCTTGAACTAACAATAACAATCCCAAAATGTCAGTTTTGTCGATTATCCTCATAAGAGCAGTCTTAAATGATTTATATAAAGTCTAAAATGAACGAAGAGTTGCGAGAGAATGAGGCGCGCGTGTGAGATCCATAGACAGTACGGTATATAAACGGTGAGATCCGCGTGTCTGTCTGCTCTTAAAGGGACAGCAGCCAATAAAGCTTCCTGTCAGTAAAGTTAAAGAACAAAGGGAACAGAGAAAATGACTCACTGCTGTTGACTAAATAACTTTTGTAGCTTTAATAAGGATTAACTATTTAATTTATAGTTTATGCAGTGCAGACTGCATATAACTTTGATAACTTTATTACAGTATATTTCCTAACTGTTAAGACAGGAAGGGCACGAAAAAATATGACATTTATTATGGGTTTATGTTAGCATTGTTTTAAGTTCACTTAAATTAAAAAGTGTTATATTTTTGAAGCCTAATAAATGTAAGAAAAAAAAATCAGTAGCTGTATTAATATCAGTAATACTGGCCTTCATTCATAAAAAGATGCCATTAAAAAATTATTTAAAATATACTGTCTTTATGTTGTTTCTACATTAATTTGATTAACTGTGAAATTATTACATTATAAAATATATTAAAAACGTACAAAAACATTTCTTTTTTTATTGCGATTAATTGCGATTAATCACAGAAAAAATTTGTGATTAATCTAGTTAAAGTTTTTAATCGATTGACAGCACTAATATATATATATATATATTGTTTTATGGTACTTAATTTAACCCCTTGTTTGGGTCTTAAATATAGACACCTTCTACCTTATTTTGTTTATTCTCAGGTTAGGTAAAGTCAGTCGAATTCGTTCTAAACAATAAGTATATAAATTTCCATACTTACAATTCAGTCGAAAGACTGCTCCGTGGTTTAGTTCAGCTCAATATTTGGTAAAACAGAGACTTAAGGCAGGCGAGCTTCTTAATTTCAATTAAATGTATTTTTTATTAAATACAGGTTAACTAGTTTACATAAAAGGTACTAATATATAAAATAAAAATAAAAGTAAATCAAAACTAAATAATTTACAAGCTTTCATCTTCATGAGGCACAATGGCAAGGCATCTAACACCGGAGAGGCCGTCCTTGGTGAAACAGCGTCTAACTTTGACATTCTTTACAATACTTTTTATAGTCCACACGCCCTCCGCTCAGATTCAGTCCTTTACAGACAATCTGTCCAATCCGAAGTGTTGAACTGTCCTCCGTTCTGGAAATCCCCTTGTAACTCCATATATAAAGCTCTTTCCTTTGTTCTCCTTTGTTTGCTGCTCTGGACCCTCTGCCTTTCTCCTGCGTCTCATGCTCCTCATCAAATGGGTAATGCTTGCAAATTCACAAATAAAATACTTTTACAAAACAGTTGTATTGTCTTGTTCTTAATAAACCAGATTGCAATAAAGACTTTTACAAAAACAGTTGTATTGTCTTGTTCTTAATAAACCAGATTCCAATAAAGACTTTTACAAAAAACAGTTGTATTGTCTCTTCTTAATGAATCAGATTCCAATAAAAAGACTTTTACAAAACAATTTGCAGTGTCTTTCCTTATACAACACTCTTTTTAACAAGGTTCTAAATGTGGTTAGCAACATACATACTTTATATATGAAGGTCACCGATTAATACAGAATAAATTGCATATATACATTTCACTTCTAAAACTACAATGGTGATTAATATCATATCCGCCCATGTATATGAGGCGTTCTAAAATAATAAATTGCATGTTTACTTAACAATATATATATTGTTCATTTTCGGACGCATTTCAGAATGGACTACACTGACAGAGAGAAAGCAGAACTCACATCATGTTTATTTTTCTTTATTTGGCAAAAAGCACAACACTTTGTTTTTATTGTGAGTATACACAAAAATAATACACATTTAACAGAATCGATTGATGTATGAAACTTGTTTGTAATATCAAAGTCAACAGAGCAAAATGAATCTCTTTTGAACTGATAAAAAAAAAAAGCGAGCAAATCACGCCGGCGTGATTGCCGACCTCAGAGGGTTAAATTGGGATTTATTATGTGGGGGGGCTCTCCCTTGGGTGCCCCCCCGGGATTTTTTTTTGAAAAATAAACCATTAAATGGCATTTTCTGGAGAGTTTTGTGCAAAGAAATGGAGAAATCGAGTCTTACATGATATGTGAAAAACTGGAAGGTTAAGAGCATACTTTGCATTGTTGTAGTATCAACAGGTATTAGGACATTTAGTATTTACATTACTGTTAATCAGCAGTGGTGGAATGTAACGAAGTACAAATACTTTGTTACTTTATTTAAGTACATTTTTCACGTATCTGTACTTTACTTAAGTAGAATCAAGTGCATAGGCTACTTTTGACTTTTACTTCGTTACATTTTGCAGCAATTATTATACTTTACTCCACTATATTTCTACAACGTTTCGTTACATTTTGGTTACATTTTCTGATCAGTTTTTCCTCCTGCCAAAACAGGGATTGAAAAAAATCTCCTGTTTTCGGTGCTGAAGCGATGATGACGCGTTCATGTAACATGTAAAGCACCCTACACACTGGGACGAATATTGGCGCGCGTTATTCGCCACCTTTTTTCAACGCGTTTTTTTGTGTTCACACCCAGATGATTTTCGCTGACGATGAGCCGAGTGAACATGCAAATTCATTCCCTGACATTAGATGGCGCTTAATATTAAAATTAATGTGAAATACCCCGGTACACAAGGTGCAATACCACTCCATAACAGTTCTCTTTTATCAAGATTTTTGTAGTCGCTGTCACGTTTGTCATATAGTTCTTTATGTTCCGACACTAACGAGAGCAGCAACTCTACATTCATCTTGTCTTGCATCTTCCTCGTCTTATTTCTTCCCGGCAGTGTAGACCATAGATATGATATCTATGGTGTAGACGCTACTTGGCATATATCTTCTTCACCGTTACGTATGTGTGCTCGGCAAGACCGTTTTGTGTTTGAGCGCCCCCAAGTTGTGTTTTACTGTAACTTCAGACACAGGAGCAAAAGCGCCAATCTCATTGGTCGGATCGTTTTTGACGCGCCGCATCAAACCAAAAAAACGAACCCGAGGCGTTTTTTTTTTAAATACGCGTGCCGTTTTTCGCGTCGGTGTGCACACTCACATTGGCGCCCTTTGTTTAGTCACGAGGCGTTAAACGTTGGCGAATATTGCGCGCGAAATTCGTCCCGGTGTGAACAGGCCTTTAGGCTGGCGCCGCCAATAAAGCACCTAAAAGCGGTCACAAAGAACCGGCAAAAGTAATGATAATGAATATGTATAATATAGCAAGGAGACATTTTAATTGTTTTCTGTGTCAGAGCCCTGCATAGATGAAGTTGACGACTCGCGATCTTCGCAGTAGTGAATGCGCCAGAGAGAATGGCACATTTCATACAAATTACACAAGCAGCAGTCTGTTTTCTTTCGTTTTGAATTGTTCTGTTTAAAAGAAGACATTTCAAGCTTTCTATATACGTCTCAGGTCTGTCAGGCAAGTAGGCTACCTTATCACTGAGTTTCGGTTCATTTATGAGACAATCTCCAGGTTCACGCGCCGGCGCCTCCGTGTCGTGATTATCTATTGTCTGCTATATTTACTTCTTATTTATTAAATCCAGGCAATCGGTTGATGAAACATTGATTAAAATTAAGATACAATTAATACAAAACGAAATTAATTTTAAAGAAAGGCTTTGTGCTTTCTGTTTGAGGTCTCAGTGAAAGTTTTAAAGCAGTCTTTAGTGCCGCTTTCAGAGCGCTCACGTCCGTAACATTGTTTTTTCCTCATAAATGCGAACATGAAAAATAAAATAAAATGAATATGTTATGTTCTGTGGAGAGCCAACCCTTCTTGATCCGGTATTACTTTTGGTTTGCGCAGTGTAATTCACAGAATTACAAAAAAATATTTTGTCACCTAAAAGTTAAAGATTTTTTGTGTCACGTCCACGGCATATGTAGCCTATTTCCCTCATATTAAATATAAAATGCATGTATAGACTTATATTTTTCTAATGTCTGGACTCCTTTATTAAGGGAGTATGGATATATTAACATGTATTCATGAGACACGATTAGCATCGCAGTTCACTCCGCCTTATCCAGAAGTTGGATGTGTGCTTGGTTTCATAGTGTCTCGCTCCGTCAGAGCCAGTCGTCAACGGCCGGTAACTCAGAGGGTTCCCCTGACCACTGAAATAAAAGGTGTTGAAATCCCAGGAAACACTGGAAAGGAGTAATGCCAGTGGTTTCTGAAGGGAATTTGAGCATATTCTTCCCAGGGTAAGAAGCGGCTCTAGTCCGACTAATTCTGCTGACACTATATTCTAAGAAACCTTGTGAGTTCTTGTTTTAGGCATTCGGTATGGCCGTTTGATTGTGGGTGATATCCTGATGTGAGATTTATATTTACATTGGCGAAAGAAGGTTGTCCAGACCTGAGATATGAACTGGAAACCCCTGATCTGAGACAATATCTTCAGGTAGTCGATAATAGCGAAACACATAGTGGAAGAGATAGTCTGCTGTTTCAAAAACGATCAGGAGCTTGGGTAGAGGTATTAATTGACGTGCTTTAGAAAAATGACCAATGACTGTTAATATAATGGTGTTACCCTGGGAGGCCAGGAATTCAGTGAAAAAAATCAATAGCAATGTGTGACCAATCTCATCGAGGAATGGGTAGTGGCTGTAGAAGGCATGCGGTGGGTTGTCCAAAAAAAAAAGCTGTGTGCAATATCAGAAAACTGAATATTTAGCCTTGTCAGGCTTTTATTTGTGCTTAATGGATGAAACAACGGCGCTGCGCACTCTGGTTTATGGCTGCTATAAATTTGACCTGCCACAGTTTTCAACACTGCTGATGCTTTGAATCTTTTTCCGAAACAGTCAAAGAAAAGCTTCAAAGATTCAAGAAGCTTTGTTTCTCCATCCCTAGTACTCACCCTCGGAGTATATTGTTGTGTTGGTCAAGTTGGGCAGTTTGCTCTCAGATGTCCTGCTTGACTGCAGTACAGACACAGATGTTCCCTGATGCAGTGTTCTTGCTCCTCTGTGGACAGACGAGTTCATCCTGCATGGGTTCAGTGTCATCCATAGGGAAGTATGCTTAGTGAAGAGGGTTAGAGAATCTGTTTGTTCTCCGAGAGCGAATGAGATAGTCAATACGGATCGATGAATTGATCAGTTGTGAGAAAAATGCTCAGAAATGTTAGCCATGGCAAAACAAGACTTTGCACTTAGCCTAATGTGCTCAGTGCTTAAATCGTCCATGAAACAGGGAACAGGTGTTTGTGCAATCAGTCCAGGTATGCGAGTTCTGGGATTTGTAGTCAATACTCAGTTAATACTGTTAATACTCAGTTGAGGGAGACCTCCTGTGGCAGACGGGAGGATTTTCGAAGGTAGTGTTTGTGACAATCTAGAAGTACAGTGGTCAGTTCAGGTGCAGAGATGCACAGATGCAGAGATGATCAGTTCAGGTGCAGAGATGCACAGATACAGAGACCATCAGTTCACATACAGAGATGCACAGATACAGAGATCATCAGTTCAGGTGCAGAGATGCACAGATACAGAGATCATCAGTTCAGATACAGAGATGCACAGATACAGAGATCATCAGTTCAGGTGCAGAGATGAACAGATACAGAGATCACCAGTTCAGGTGTAGAGATGCATAGATGCAGAGATGATCAGTTCAGGTGCAGAGATGCACAGATACAGAGATCATCAGTTCAGGTGCAGAGATGATCAGTTCAGGTGCAGATGCACAGATACAGAGATGATTAATAATTAAGATTTCTGTGCCACCCCAGACTGGTTGCTTGCCCTTGCCCACCCCTGTGAAAAAATCCTGGCTCCGCCACTGCAGAGTCACGCCACACACAAGTCAGACTAATTAATTTTTTTTTTTTTTTTTAACCATAGCTTCCAAATTCTTACTGTTTAATAATGTGACCATTGTAATCACGGTCAGTTTTGAAATTGTAGTGTATATTCTCTAAAAATGAAGCACACTGACATGAACACTTACTGTTGTTGTAGATTATCTCAGTGTTTGGTGACAGAAGAAGGTTGTGCTGCTCTGGCTTCAGCTCTGAGTTCAAACCCTTCACACCTGAGAGAGCTGGATCTGAGCTACAATCACCCAGGAGAATCAGGAGTGAAGCTGCTCTCTGATGCAATGAACCATCCAGACTGCACACTGGACAAACTCAAGTAAGTGGATCAGTAAGAATCATCCTGGCTGGTGTGTATGTGAGTGAGACTGAGAGTTTTTAATAGTTTTTGAACACTGAAGGGGTCCCAGTGTGTTAAAAAGTGACACCAAGCAGTCCTGACAAAGCATCCAGACGAGTTGTTAGTGAGAATGTGTTGAGAAAATAATGTATAGACTCTGATACTATAGAAGCTGTAGAAACCTCACAAAGACGTAGAACTGTAACTTCCTCCTTCATTTCCCAACATACTCTTTAAGAGACCCCCATCTCACACCGATCACCCAAACAGATAACCTTCTCGAACATGTCGTGAACCCATTTATGACACGGTGTGTGTTTGAGAGAGGTTATTTTATATATATGTTTAAAACTTTATTTCACCGTCAATTTAGAAATAAATAAAATACAAAAACTAAATCCCCCATAAAAGTACAGAGAAAATGTTATTATAACAGCACTGCATTTCAAAAGATGTCATATTGTTCATTTCTATAATGTTAAAAATCAACAACAATCCTAGGCATAAACGCATGAACAGCCACATTTGTTGTTTTGGAAACCAATTTTTCAGACTTTTTTTTTTTTTTTTTACCCATCCAAGCATTTGCCTTCAAACAGTATCACTTATCACATTTATTAAAAACTGTGACAAAGCATTTTTAATAATGTATAACCAATCACACACGTTTCTGTTGAGTTTGAGTGTGATGGCCACTCAGTGGCGTTCAGATTAGTCATCGATGAACCGAAGTGTGCGCTTTCTCTGGCTGAATTCTGACTGAAACTCGAGAATTATCCCATCATAAACAACAAAGTGTCAGGGTTCTGTCACTTCTGTCTAGTTCAATTATTGGTTTTGTGACAGAGCTCTGACACTCTCGGTTTTGTCTCGTCTTTGTCTGAGTGCACAGTTACGAGCGTGCTCAAGCCGTGCACTATGGCAAGCCAAAGTATTCATAAATGCCTGGTCAGGCGTCTGATTGCACACTGACAAGTCAAAAGCGTGCGTTTCGACAGCCAAACGTGTGATTTGCCATAAAAGCATGCGTTCTTAACGTGCACTTTGTGGTCACGGATCAAAACGCAAAAAAAAATTAGTTTTTTTTTTTACCTAAATGATAACTATTGGATTATAATAACTCACCAATTATAATCCTCTCCTCTGTCAAATTTTCAAAAACGTGCATTTTCGGTGACCCCAAAGCGCACGTTAAGAACGCGTGCTTTTATAATAATAATAATTCATTACATTTATATAGCGCTTTTCTCGGCACTCAAAGCGCTTTACATAGAAGGGGCAATCTCCTCAACCACCACCAATGTGCAGCATCCACTTGGATGATGCGACGGCAGCCATATTGCGCCAGAACGCCCACCACACACCAGCTTACTGGTGGAGAGGAGACAGAGTGATGAAGCCAATCAGTATATGGGGATGATTAGGAGGCCATGATGGACAGAGGCCACTGGGCAAATTTGGCCAGGATATTTATGGCAAATTTATGCCAAATCGCGCATCAGGGACGCGCGTTTGGATGTCGAAACGCACGCTTTTGACGTGTCAGTGTGCAATCAGACGCCTGACCAGGCGTTTATGAATACTTTGGCTTGCCATGGATATATGCGCCTGCCACTCGACCAGTCACGGATATATGCGCCTGCCACTCGACCAGTCATGGATATATGCGCCTGCCTCAGGATCTTACACAATATATAAGGTGTTTTTTAAACAAAATGCAGCGCGGATCCCCTGTAGCCAGCGGGAGCCAGAACGGTACGCACAATAGGTCAATATTCTACCAATATTCAACATTAACTAAACGCTTGTCACCTGCCTTACAGCTACTACCAGGCACTCCAACTGATGCATATGATCAAATAGACTGTTACGACCTCTCATAAAAATTATCAGCTCTAAGAGAAGAGATCTACGTAACAAAAACAAGAACGAGTAAATGGCGAAATCACTCAAATCTATTTATTCACTCACTCACAACAGACGTCACAGACCTTTCTTTTCTTTCTCCCAACTCTGCTTCTCCTCGTTCGACTTGCTGTATGTTTACATTCGCGAGGCCATCAACATGGCCGCCACGCCAAGTAATGACGTCACGACGCCCAAGCCCTTTTCAGAAAAATTAAATTAGATTTTGGGAGAGAACTCCAGCTCAATCACAACAGCAGCAAAATATGTAACAGCCTGCCACAAACTACGAGAGTCAGCCAGTGGACAAAACTAAAGTCAGAATCATTCTTATCTTGTCTGAATTTTTCTTGTTTATATAAATGTATTCGTGCATTTGTTTACTGATTGATTTATTGAATTTATTGATTATTTGTGTATGTAATGTCCATTTATGTAATGGCCAATGCTTTGGCAATACTGTGCAAGTCATGCCAATAAAGCTCATTTGAATTGAATTGAATTGAATTGAATTGAGAGAGAGAGACAGAGACAGAGAGAGTGAGTGAGGGAGTGTGTGTAAGACAGACAGAGAGAGAGGGAGTGAGAGAGGGAGAGTGTTGTGTGCGTGTGAGTGTGTGTGAGAGAGAGAGAGACAGAGAGAGTGAGTGAGTGAGGGAGTGTGTGTGTGTGTGTGTGTGTGTGTGTGTGTGTGTGTGTGTGTGTGTGTGTGTGTGTGTGTGTGTGTGTGTGTGTGTGTGTGAGAGAGAGTGAGTGAGGGAGTGTGTGTGCGTGTGTGTGTGTGTGTGTGAGAGAGAGAGACAGAGAGAGAGTGAGTGAGAGAGAGAGAGAGGGAGAGTGTGTGTGTGTGTTTGAATTTTAATTCGTTTATTTTCCAACAAGAAAATCTCTAATTTATTAATATTGACTTAATATTGAATACGACTTTTTTGACGATATTTTTTGTGTGTGTGTGTGTGTGTGTTTTCTAGTGTGGATCACGGAGGAGAGTTCAGGATTACATCAAGACTACACAGATGTAAGTCCTCAAACACACAGTTTTAGTGTGTGTTGTTGTAAATGTTGCTGTTGTAATGTGTGTTCTTGTGTTCAGATGCCGTTGATCTCACACTGGATCCAAACACAGCACACACTCGTCTCGCTCTGTCTGAGGAGAACAGAAAGGTGACGCATGTGTATAAGAGTCAGTCGTATCCTGATCATCCAGAGAGATTTGATGTGTGGTGTCAGGTTCTGTGTGGAGAGAGTCTGACTGGACGCTGTTACTGGGAGGCTGAATGGAGTGGAGATGCTGGTATATCAGTGTCATATAAAGGAATCAAGAGGAAAGGAGGGAGTTATGAAGGGAGTGATGACTGTTGGTTTGGATGTAATGAGAAGTCCTGGAGTTTGAACTGCTCTAATCACGGACTCTCTGTCTGGCACAATAATAACTCCACTGATGTTTCTGCTGGTTCAGGATCCTGTAAGAGAGTAGGAGTGTTTGTGGACGTGTCGGCCGGCACTCTGTCCTTCTACAGCGTCTCTGACACACACACACTCACACACTTACACACATTCACACACACATTCACTGAACCCCTCTGTGCTGGATTTAGACTTCGTTGTGTTTACTCTTTAGTGTCTCTGTGTCACATTAAACAACAAACACACACTGACTGACACACACACTGACTGACACACACACACACACACACACACACACACACACTGTAAAAGAAAACAAAGAAAATCTCTCATTGTTTATCAGAAGTGTGTAATTACATAAACACACACACACACACACACACACACACACTAAATTGCCATTTCTCCAGTTGTGTAACTGATTGTGTGTGTTACTGCATTATCAGCGTTATTGATATTCACACACTTTATTTGTGCACAATGTGTTATTAAAATCCTTCAGATGATCTGATTAAAACTGCTGGATCTCACAGGATTATTATAATCAATAATGTGAAATGAATAACACATCATCTATATAATCATAGAGATAACTGTAAAATGAACATTAATCTACTGTCACCTCCAGTATTTCACTGTTAATTCACATGTTTTATTACAGTTTAATCATGTTATTGTAGTTTATGGTCAATAAACGCTTGTTCCTGTTTCAGTCTGAACATGTTTCTTCAGTTGTTGATCTTTGACTGTTATTTTCATTCATGATAAACGTTTGTCACCCTGAGTTTCACTGTTTTTACACGTTTGCTTTTTAATGTCCAGTTTTGACTGAATCACTTTATGAATCTTCATCAAAAGAGAGTTTGGACTGAATCTAATACAGAAGAACTGTTGAACAGGAAAGTAAATGAGTCTGGGACAAATAATCAAAGTCAAAGAATTACAAAAAAAAAAAAATTTTAATGTGTAATTATATATTATGTACGAACTATAGAGTTAGGGTTAATTTATAGTTATTACTATAGTAAATACATGTAACGTGTAACAATGACACTGTAAAATAGTGTTACCAACAAAAACATGTAAAAACAAAACATGTATCAAGTGTTTATAAATGTACGCAGTATTAGTGTTTGTTTCATATAGTTTTAGAAAACTTTTATATTATTTTCTACAAGTTTAAAAACTGTAATGTGGTTTACGTAAAAAGAATATAGTACATATTGTCCTTAAACACCTTTATATGTGAGACTACATCTGAATTATGTTAAAAATATTGCAATTATCATTTTAATTCAGAAAAAAATAAAAATAAATGCTCATTATGTTTATTTTTTCCGACAATCATGACATGATGATATGATGAATCTCTCTCTCTCTCTCTCTCTCTCTCTCTCTCTCTCTCTCTCATTTATTTATTTATTGTGTTGAAATGACCATTAAAGCGGCATTTGCCATAAAAGTGTTTTAAATCAAAATGCATTGTAAAAGTATGCAAGTATATATTATATCTATATTAATAAAGGTTAGTTCCAGTCCTTAATTCTGATTTCAGAGTAACACTGACAGACACTGACTGGTTCAGTTACAACGATTCAAAATGTCAATTATTAGCTTTATTTCACATGTACAAAGTTGCATCAAATGAACGGTTGTTGTTGTTTTCAATGGAAAGAGTTTCTCATTTCCCCAGATTAGTGTGTCAACATGCCCCATTACTAGATCAGTGTGTGTTGTTAATAATGCGCTGCCCTGTGCAATAACAGTGAAGATGAGAGTGATTTGTGTGGAGAAATGAAGCAGATGTTGACTGGAGTAAAGTGTGAGTTCTGCTCTCGGTCTCATATCTGGTGTCGTCAGACCTCAGGTGTGAATAAAGCTGAAATGAATGAAACACTCGGCTGATGTTTGTCTCTCTACTGGAGTCACACACAGATCTAGTTTAGCAGAAGGAAAATCTAATGAGAAAGAGGACAATCACTGTTTTGACTAGTTGTCTTGAAGAACTCAATATTCTTATTGCTCTTTGATGTCTGAATGTTAATATTAATTTTGTTTGATTTGTGTAAATTGCAAAATAATAGTTGAACAGAAATTGATTGCTGTAAAGTTTTGACATTTGAAAGGCCGAAGCTTCACTGTAAAAAAAAATCCTAATTTTACAGAAAATAACTGTGATTTTTTGACGATAATTTTCTTTAATTTTAAATTGTAGTCAAAACACTGTAAAATTACAAATAATATCTGTAAAATAAAAATTCAGCTGTTATTTTAGGTATTGTGACATTAATGACAAATTCTAGTAATTCACATTTTTTATACAGAAAATTTATCGTATTTTTAATACAGTATTTTTTCGGTTTTCTTAAATTACATAAAAATGTATGTAAAATTACAAATATAATCTGTAAATAAACAGTAACAAAACAGTTAAATGATAAAAGGGTCAAATGACTGTCAGCCCCCCAAAAAACTGTAAAACATCCTAAATTAAATAAACTGAAAAACACTGTTATTTTACAGGTATTTCCTGAATAATCACGATCATATACCTTCATTGTAAAAAAAAAAATCATAAAAAAGGGTCAAATGACTGGCAGCTGCGGCTGCCAAACAAAAACCATAAAAATAAAGTCAAATATTCTAATTTAAATAAACCGAAAAAACACTGTTATTTCACAGGTATTTCAACATAGAATCAACATATGAATCTCAACAATGGTGACAACTAACAAAGCCTTTTTGTGACTTTATAGTAGTTACTCCACCAGAGGAACTCCACCAGGGCCTTGCTGCTCTTCTGTGAGCTTTCCAGCTCATCCTGAGCTTCCTTCAGCGAGCTTTCCAGCTCATCCTGAGCTTCCTTCAGCCTCACCTCACAGCCTGAAGGAAGAAGTGATCTGGACACACACGCACCTCTAGAAATGTTCTGGTCTGCATCTGGATTTCAGCATCTGCCTGAGCTCTGACTCTGAGCTCTGAGACTTGGCTTTGTAGTCGAGAAAGATCCTCCAGCACAGACTCTTCTGACGACCTGACCACAGAAACAGCTGATCGTTCACTCTCTAATATTATCCACTGAGGAACATCATGTCCTACGAGCACGGCTTGCTTTTGAGTTAATTTGTGTTGATGTTGGGGTGAATCTGACCCAGACTGGCTTCATGACACTCATCCGCTGATATTCTTCTAGACTGATCTAAGAGGTTTGTTTGTCTCCTGATCTTGAAGCTGGAGCGACGTGACTCAAGCGGCTGAGAAACATCAGCAAGTCTTTATCCTTCTTAACAGACTCCTGTAGTGAGAAGAAAAATCACTCATGCTGAATTTGATCTAGAATTCTGATTCCATCCCATCATAATGACATCATCTGGTAGTTTCCTCTCATTTGAAGTGGCGTAATGAAAGTGAGGCTCTTGTGACATCATCACGACACTCACCATGGCAACAAAATGGAGGAGGTTCACGCCTGGTTTGTTGGCTTTGATGTCGGTCAATTTGAGCAAAGAAGAAATCCTGAATCCAGCAGCATTCCCAGCGTAACCACCCTGGCAGATTTAATAGTGATTTATTCACTTACATTTTTACTTTTTAATTAATAAATTGTAGGGGTGTAACAGTACACACACATGACGGTTCGGTACGTACCTCGTTATTGAAGTAATGGTTCGGTACAGCAGGGGGGAGTAAACTAAACACAAAATTGCTTCTTTTTCTTTTGCTGATCCTTCACAGTTCATCTCCAACCCTAATCAAACACATGTGAGTCCTGTGGAAAAGTGTTTAAAGTGTTGAAGCCTGACGTGATCTGAAAACCTCTCAGCGCTTGACTTCAACATTCTCTTGTTCCCTCACTGCCGCTGTGGGCCGACTGAACTGATCAGGGGTGCGTTTCCCGAAAGCATCGTTGGCCAACTATGGTCGCAAGTTCATCGCAATGTCCATTGAACTCTATTGGTAACGACGGAACTTGCGACCATAGTTGGCCAACGATGCTTTCGGGAAACGCACCCCTGGTCAAATAAGCTTTAAAGTGTTGTTGTGGAGGCGGTCAGATGTAGATATCTGTCGCAGTGTGATATAAAATATGAGCGGAAGTGGAAAACAAGTCATTTTGGCAGCTTGGTTTCAACAAATGCTGTTCAGTTAGGATGCTTGTTTCAGGTCTGAAACTTGTGATATGTGTTTATAGTGCAATGACCTCTTATAAGTCAAAAGACCAAAGCGAATGTGAATCCTCATGTCATGACCTCTTTAACACTGAGGATTTTGCCGTGTTTGTTACCAAAGGCCCCTGTGGCACATTGTTGGCTAGCAATGCTTTCTGAACATTGTAATAATATGAGACTGAAACATTGTTTTCTTTGTGACAGACTTGTTAGCAATAATGACATTTAGTTATGACCTTCTTTTATTCGCAGGTTTCCTGCAGTTTGACTAATTCGTTCTCCTCAACCTCATCATCACCATATACTCGTGTGATGGATATAACATAAAACTGTTTGTGATAGAGTTGAATTGTGCAAATCAGAGCCTATGCGTCCCACATTTACATGATTCACATCAATTTATGTCCATTTTATTTATTAATTTGCATTTTTACTGTTGAATACATAATTTATAACATCTATCTTTATTTAATTTTTAATGTAAATGCAGTATTGAGTATCTAGTACACAGGTGATACATATCCACATGGTATTGGGGATAGGGTGGGGGTTCGGGGTCGGTGTTGGCGTTTGGTGAAAGGGTGACTTTTATGTTTTTACAAAAGCTCAACATTCACTATTTACTTACAGTATATATTTACTATCTACTATATAGTAAGTCGCATCAGCCAGGAAAAAGAAAGACCTCCCTGTTTGAGAACATTTCTACAACTTCCAATGTATGTATGGTGTTTTAAAGGAAAAGAAAAAAATGACATATCACAATTTGTTTTCCTCAATTCATTTCATTATTATATGTAATATCTTAATTCAGAAGGTGAGATGCTTGGAGTGTGATATATATATTCAGTCGATGTACATGTACAGTGACTTCCATTCAAACTCTTTTCTCTTCACATTTCTTGGGTGGAAAGTTTGGCTCGTGTTTGACCAGAGCAAACAAAGCTTAAATGCCACAGCCGACGCTGTAGAAGAAGTCGAGAGATACGAACATTCAAAGAGCCGGAGATCCACTAGAATACTGGAAAATACAGGAACACGTGTCCCACATCTGGACACTTTGGCATTGCAGTTTCTTTGTACACCGGCCTCCTCTGTACCGTGTGAAAGATTGTCCAGACGGGAAGAACTGTAAAAGTGGAGAAATAGACCCAATCGCCCAAAACACTGACAAACAGCTCTTATTTCTCAATACAAATCACTCCAAACTTCTTCATCACCTTTCTGTCGTTCCCACAGTCACACAAGCACTGTCACTGCCAAGTCTCATAAGCAGATTTAATAACCAGATGATCACATCACACAATGTCCTTATTCACATTTTAGTCCCACACCTTATCTTGTCCGTCAAATTATTAATTATTAATTCACGATTAATACAAATGATTAATTAATGATTTTCATTGATTAAAATGTATTCAATTATATTTTCAATACCCAGTCATACAAGTAATATGAAGAAGTATATGTGTATTTTCTATGTGTGTATTTTAGCTGCTTTATTTTTTACTGTTTACTGTTTACAACACTCTTGAAGCTTTAAATCTGTTCTGGGAACAGTATCTAAGCCTTTATGAGGCTTCATTTCTCCATCTCTACACTGTGAGCCTGCAGCATTAGATCCAGTGATGTCTGAAAGATTATAAACACACATTGTGCACTAAATGTTTTGAACAATTGTTTTTTTACACACACACACACACACACACACACACACACACACACACACACACACACACACACACACACACACACACACACACACACACACACACACACACACACACACACACACACACACACACACATCAGCAATCAACATGTGAAACTCAACAATGGTGACAATCATAAAAAAGCTTCATGCCACAATATTGCAACGGGTATAAATTATGCAGATGAAATGTCTTTTTCTTTATTTGCTTTTATTTCTGCTGTTGTTTTTAGTAGCTTGTTTTGTGATGTTCAGAGAGTTGATCTGTTTATTTGAATATTTTGTCGATTGACATTGTTGATGCCTGTATGTCCACAGAAGACACAGTACGTCAATGCGACATCAAGAAGACGCTGGACTCCAACTCATCCATTGGTCAGATCATGTCAAATTTTGGTTGAAAATTAAAATGAGGTTGATGTCTAAACCCAGTGTTTGTTTGACGTCAAGCTCCAACGTCAGACATATATAACATTTTGACTGGAATAAATGGCACATTGTTAAATAAAAAAGATAAATAAGTGAAATATGCAGGACAGAACATTATATCTGTGAAGATCTCAGCAGAGGAGGATTAAACAACTCCACAAACTGCATTACCAGCTCCACTTATTTTCTTTAGTTTGACGCTTGAATTTTTAATGTTAGTTTCTCAACTTACCCTTCTTTTGATTTTTGACATTTTGTGCTATAACAACTAAATTAGCAAAAGTTTCTATTTATTTCCTATAATAACACATTGCCTGATGCGTCACCATAGAGTTGATGTTTGTAAAAATGAGTTTGTATCAAAAACTGTTAAATCAGATAATTTACCCAGAAATGTTAATTATGTCATCATTACTCAAACTATGACTTTATTCCTTCTGTGGATCATAAAAAAAAAAAAAAAACATTGTCATGAATGTTGGTAACCAAACAATTTTGGTGACCATTTACTTCTATTGTATGAAAAAAAAAAAAAACTTTTGTGTTCCATAGATAAAAAACATAAAAAGTCATACAGGTTTTTGAACGACATGAGGGCGAGTAAATGATGAGAGAATTTTCATTTTGAGGTGAACTATCGCTTTAACATGTAAATATAATATATAATATGCATAGGTCTGATCTTGAATATGTGTGTTCTTGTAACTGATAGAGAAGAAAACACCATGTTGGACATTGAGTGGTTGGGCCGACGAGTCGCTTTGAGGGCAAACAATGGAGAATATGTCTGCACAAAGAGAAATGGCCAGCTTGCAGCTGTGAGTGATTCTGTGGGTGAGTGCACACTGATTCTTCTCTGACCTTTTACTAAACTTCCACTACTGGATACAACACGAGTCAGATAAATCCTCTCATGTGTTCGGCAGGGGAGGACGAGCAGTTTGTGCTAAAGCTGATTAATTGTCCTATCCTGGTCTTGCGTGGGGAGAACGGCTTTGTGTGTCACCACAAGAACTCCAATACACTGGACGCCAGTCGCTCTGTTTACGACATCTTCTCATTGCTTTTCAGCGATGGCGCATACCATATAAAAAGTGAGTCATGTCGTGTGAGCTGAGACTGACGAGAGTTTCACTGAGCAACACTGACTCTGTTGGGCACTTCTGCGCAAAATTCCTGATCCATGTATTTTCTTTTTTTCTACCACAGGTGGAAATGAAAAGTTTTGGTATGTGTCCGGCAGTGGTCTGGTGTGCACAGATGGGGACAAACCGGAGGATTTCTGCTTTGAGTTTGTGGAGTATGGACGGGTTGGCATCAAGGGTCAGAATGGCAAGTACCTGCGTGGAGACCAGGGAGGCACGCTGATGGGCGATGGGTTAAGCGTGGACGCCTCTTCCCTGTGGGAGCACTGAGTGCTGGACAGAACCAGAGACACAAACACAGACTCACTCAGAAACAATCAGTTCTCGTACTGACACCTGTTAAACTAATGACTTTCAGGAGAACGCTGTTCATTCATGTTCTTTCTCCAGGCTTTTTTGTGAGTAAGTGAAATATCTGTGGTTTTATGTGTTTCTAATACTGCCCTAAAGCCCTAAGTTCAAGCACTTTCTGGATTAAGAAACTACTACAATAACAGCTTAAATATTTCCATGTTTATTATTTTTTTCTTCATTAAGAATAACACGCATAATAAAATATGAAACAACATTTGAAGAATAAAAAAGCTTCAAATTTGGAGTTTTTACACTTTGCTGTGTTTTGGGTTCCATCAAAAATATTCATGAGCATATGATAAAATAAAATAACTATAAATTAATGTTGTTCTGATCATATTTAATTTCAAATCTGAGGATAACTCTTAAACTTTTTTATACCATGCCATGTGATTTTGTTTAGAGGAGACTAAAATGCTAATAATAGTTACTCTTATACAGATTAAGGTAAGAAATACATTATTTTGTAGTATTCTACTGTGACACTGTCACACATGACACATGTTTTAACCACTCTATGTATTATAATGATTTTATGTATATTAGAGTTTTAATAGGTTTACATGTTGTCTTAGTCATTTTAGTCCATTTTATTCCTCTTATCTGTTTTTATGTGTGTATGTCTTTAAATGATTATGGTCTGCCTGTCATGTGAGAAATCACATGACAGGAAACAGGAAATAGCCAGCATAAAGGAAGCAGCATGGCAAACAAACATGGTCTCTGTCAAGAGGACCAAAGCTGGATTGAGGAGTTGCTTTTAAGGACTTACCATTCCAGCAAACCACATCACTTTCATTGGATTATCACTACAGTTGGATTGTATATACACCAGTGGACACTTACACATTGGGACTTACAGCACGCAAGGACTCTTAAGGACTGTTTTATGGTATGGAACCAATGGACTATGCTTTTAACAGCCTAAGGCTTCTTTGTTGTATTGTGTTGTTTTAAGTTCCTGGTAGAAATTGTAAATACACTTCATTTATTCACTTTATTTCTGTTGTCATCTCATCTTTTAAAACACTTAACAAACTCACACAGTTTAATCTGACCCCATTTTTTAGCTCATGTAACTCTACCGATAAGGCCGATTGTTACATATGGTGGCCCGTACGGGGACGTTTAAAGATTTTTAACGCTGTGTTGAGAAGTGTGTTTTAAGATGACGACTAATCAAGATAATGCTGCTTGTTTTAATACATCAGCTGGTTTTAATGATGAACAGGTTTTTCATCATTGTGAGTGTGTACAGCTTCGTGCTGAGGTGATTGCTCTTAAAAACATTGTTTTAAAATTGGAGAAGAATTTTAAAGACTCTGTTGAAAGTAATCTTAATCGTGAAGTGTATTTTAGAGAGGCTGTGGATTTAAAATTATGTAAAATGGAGGAATCTATAAAGGATGCCGTGGGAACACTGGAGAGAGAGGTCATCGAGTGTTTCAAGAGGAGAGACAAGAAATGGATGAAACAACTGGAGCAAAGGAAGGATCCAGAAGCCACTATCTGCTCTCCCACTGCGACGACCAGCCCGGTTTCGCCCACGTCAACCCCTGGCTTTCCTCCGGCCAACAATCCCACCGCCTCAACCATTTCACAGACCATCAACAGAACAACAGATGGAGAATTCTGTGCCACAATGCTAGCTGGGCCAGACTTGGACCCCATAATCTCCATTCTTCCCTTCTCCAGAGAGCAACTCACCAGTGCACAGGGTGATGACGACACTCTCCAGGGACTTACCATCTCTCCCACCAATCAACCATCCAACCGTGTCGAACTGCGGGAACACCAGGGCTTGATGTATCGGCGGATCCAGAAGGGGGACGACAACATGAAAATCCAGCTCGTCATTCCCAAGCCCCTGATCCAGCAGACTCTACAGCACTTCCATCAGAGGACAGTAGAGAGACATCATGGGCGGCTGAAGACCCTCCTGCTGATCCTGGAAGTTGCCTGGTGGCCCGAAATCCGCAGTGACACATGGAGGTTCATCAAGGACTGCAAGTCATGTGGAGACGAAGGAGTGTGCTGTCTTCAACCCTGGCAAGAAACCACCTCACCATCAACATCATCACCATTCATCATCACCGAAAGAGACCCTTAAGCCGGATAGGAGTTGCCGGGGTGAGTGGCATGCCAGGAAAGCTGGGTATTTCAGGACCCTGGGAGGAATGGCGTCACCGACCCAAGGACACCCAGGCTGGTATCGGATTCCACCTCTCTCTGGTGTTCCCATAGATTCCTCCGGCAGACTAGTGCCTGTGTGGGAGGGCCTAGTTTTATCTAATTTATTTCAAAGACATTTTAGGACACGCATTCAAGAGGATACCCACTACATGGACAATGGCAGACAGTACCTTCAAGGGACTAGTACCTTCCCCGGGGAGCCGTAGGCCGGGGGGGGGGACTATGTGACACTGTCACACATGACACATGTTTTAACCACTCTATGTATTATAATGATTTTATGTATATTAGAGTTTTAATAGGTTTACATGTTGTCTTAGTCATTTTAGTCCATTTTATTCCTCTTATCTGTTTTTATGTGTGTATGTCTTTAAATGATTATGGTCTGCCTGTCATGTGAGAAATCACATGACAGGAAACAGGAAATAGCCAGCATAAAGGAAGCAGCATGGCAAACAAACATGGTCTCTGTCAAGAGGACCAAAGCTGGATTGAGGAGTTGCTTTTAAGGACTTACCATTCCAGCAAACCACATCACTTTCATTGGATTATCACTACAGTTGGATTGTATATACACCGGTGGACACTTACACATTGGGACTTACAGCACGCAAGGACTCTTAAGGACTGTTTTATGGTATGGAACCAATGGACTATGCTTTTAACAGCCTAAGGCTTCTTTGTTGTATTGTGTTGTTTTAAGTTCCTGGTAGAAATTGTAAATACACTTCATTTATTCACTTTATTTCTGTTGTCATCTCATCTTTTAAAACACTTAACAAACTCACACAGTTTAATCTGACCCCATTTTTTAGCTCATGTAACTCTACCGATAAGGCCGATTGTTACACTACTGTGATAAAAGCTATTTCGATTAGCAATATAGCTGGGATTAGCTAAATACTTTACTCTTATGAAAATACCTTTTATGAGTCTTCTTTATACTTTCTGTGCGAAGACGCCCTCTGGCTTCGAGTATGAATAGAGTGAATTACACACAAAAAAATTTTTTCAACTAAAAACAAAATCAGACATAGAATAATCTTATTTGGATGTCAGAATCATGTTATATAAAGAACCCTGAAACAACGAAAATTCACAAACCAGTCGGTATTGATCCACTCCAAACTTCGAGGAGTCGCATCACCTGGACGAAAGTTATACGGCCTGAAGACTGAGCACATGATTTCAGTTCGACTGCCTATCCAGCATAGTCAATACCTCCTTCTCAGTTAATTTTCATCTTGATAGTCGTCAACAGACAGCTTTTCTCCATCATTAGAGGCATCTGCTCCATGGAAGTAAGCTTTCTTCCCCTCTTCTCCCGCCACCTTTACCCATGGCCATAGCAGCTTCCTCTGTTGTCATTTCAAATGTCAGGTCCTCTGCCAGGCGAACACCTCTTTCATTGAGTGCAGGATGATCCCGTGCAGCTTTCCAGACTTTCTCTCTGAAGGACCGGAGCACGAACTGGATGATGACCGGCCTAGGATGGTTACTTCCAGAACCAGGACGTCCAATCCTGTGGATTGTGACAATGTAAAAACGGATGTCATCTACCTCGTCTGGAGTCAGCATTTTTAGGATTTCGAGCATTTTGACTCTGATATTTTCTCCATCTGTTTCTCTGAAGTTGTTTAGCCTCAAATTCCATCTCCTACTGTAGATCTCAGCTTGATCGCACTTGCCTTGAACCATCCGGAGCACCTGCTCAATCTGCGATACCTTGTTAGTCTTGACCCTTGCAGATAGAGATTTCATCTCCTCGGCCACAAAGTCAGCCGTCTTTGAAAGATTAAGCGACCGAGTTCTGGGCTATTTGTTGTAACTTTCTGTCTTTGTTCTTTGGCATTTTGGAAAATTCGCACATGGGCTGGCAGTGTGATTAATCAATATAGAGGGTTTTCACTACACGTCATCAATCAGGAAGTCGGCCATTTTGGAGGCACTGAACTTGAACAATGCCACTGAACTGAACGCACTCGCAAATTTGGCTGATTATTGCTGCTGAAAAATGGTTGTGTTTTGGTCTGTACTAATCGGTCGCACCGAGAAAAAACATTTTGAGTTCTAAAGACTGCCGAAAGTTAAAGAGAAGAGTGCAAAAAAACTGATGAAAGATGGCGTTTGTGGTTGAGAGAGGCACAGCATCAGCCACATGTGTAAATGAAAAGTAGCCTTCCTGTGTACTGCTTGTACTCCTTAGTTTTCTGTTCATTATTGTTCTGGAGGAATTTATTCATTACATCTTGTTGTATTACATCACACCTTCCAAGTTTGTGTCTTCTTATCTTTTTTATTTTGCTTGAAAAATAGCTTACAATATATTGATTAATAATAATAATTGCAGATTAAAATGATTGATTAATGCATTAAATTATACGTTTATCTCTGTAAAGCTGCTTTGAAACAATCTACATTGTTAAAAGCGCTATATAAATGAAGATGACTTGACTAATAAAATTATACTTGGTATGTAAACAGCATGTCAAAAACAGTTGCCAAAGTTATTGTCTTACTGTATATTTTGTACATTCAAGTGATGAAGAAAGTGGATACAGGATCCACTGTGTGTTTCCTATTATACATTAAAACTGAAAGTGTACTGGAGACTCACTTCAAGTTAAGGCCTAAACTTTAAGAATTCCTAGATGCAAAAGGGGGGTATAAGTGTCCTGGTGTGTGGAAGTGTTTGATGTTCATTTTGCAGGAGCTTTGGTGGTTAGAGTGTTGAGAAGAAACTGAAACGGTTTCATAATCTGGTGATGGCAGCGCGGATGCTCTGGTACAGTATCTCCTGCTAGAGGGTAAGAAGGGTGAAGTGGGTGTGTGGAGTCCTTCATGATGCTGACGGCCCTCCAAAACACTGAGCATTGTAGATGTCATAGACTGGTGGGAGTGCAGATCCTATGATCTTACCTAGCTGTCTTCACTATCCCCTGCAGTTGGAGGCCCTACAATTCCCATGCCAGAAAGTGATGCAGCTGACTGAAACACTCTCTATAGTATCTCTGTAGAATGTGGTGAGGATGGGTGGTGGGGGGCTTTCCTTGCTTTCTTCAGGCGCCACAGGAAGTGGAGATGTTGATAGGCCATCATCTGTGCATTATGGAGAGGGGATATTTTTATAGCAGGTTTAAAAACGGTCTGAAAAAAATCCCACTATAACTTTTGTCAGGAAACAAGAAACATGTCCATATTCACTGCTGTTATTAGACATGATGTACAGTATTCACACAATAAAACACTTGATGATAGGCCATCATCTGTACAATCGCTTTTTGTGTATGACATTTCCCACTATTTATTAGTATTATTTATTAGTATTTATTAGGATTATTAAATGATTTTGATAATAATTCACCGTGGAAGTTGGAGGGGGGATTCAGTACAATTTTATATCCAAAGGCTGTGAAACGGTATGGTCGTCTTAGTTTTTCAGTAACTTTAGATATTCTCAATTCAGTGCAATGAAGTTCGATCTTTAACCTACAGAAGAATAAAAGCATTTATTTTGATAGATGCCACATGATAGCTGTCTTTGCTAAACCTCGTTGATAAAACAATATCAGTAAAACGATAACTTAAACAATTCACTTGTTATAGTTTCATTTACTTTGGTCAAACCAATTTACTGCTAAATGTGTGCGCACTCCCACGACCGGGGATACATTTCCTTTCAGGGGTAACCCAGCTAACAATTTTTGGTTCCCATAACGTTAGTTTTTGGTACCCAGAACATTCTCAGAATGTTAGTTTATGGTTCCCAGAACGTTATTTTTTATGGTAACCACCCAGCAACGTTCTGGGAACGTTATTTTATTGTTACATAAAAATAAAACCAAAAAAGAACGTTCCCCTAACGTAAGTATTTGGTTCCCACAAAAATAACCAAAAAATAACATTAGGGGAACGTTCTGTATTAACTGGGAAGTACCTTGGCACGACATCTGCACCACCCCATTAGACGTCCTGAGAGGAGGAGCTGGACGTCATTTGACCAAATTCAAGTACCACTTGATTTTTTTTTACACTTTTATCCCCTTCATTGGACATTTTATTTTAAATGTCCAAATGTCTTAGATGTGTTAAATTTTATGTTATGTCTCCGAGGCCTGACGCCGCACCCACTGTGGAGATCTTTGCTTCTCCAGCAACAATAGTGCACAGTGGGGTTGTGGGTAATATTAGCCTTCAGAATGTACGGATCCACACTTCGAAAATCCACCAGAAATAGTAGACCATCCGGGGAATTCTGGCATACTCTTTTCAACATACTATGCTTTGGGACACATTTATTTTAATCTTACATAGGCCTACTGTTTAGGATGGATAGTATGGACATTGAGAGGCAGGGTATTACATCCATACCCTGGTAATCCAGAGTTCTTGCGAGAGCACAAGTTGAATTTGCTCAGCGAGTTACTCTGGTGTCGAGTAATGATGCTCATTAAATATGTCCCTCTATCTGAGCTGCACCAATCACAGCGGGTTATCTGATATAGGCGGGCCAGAGGCGAGATGATGACAGCGCTACAACGTCGAAGTCATTATAAACATTGCAAGATGGCTATGGATGAACACCATTTGTTTGAAACGGCTTTGGCCGCTACAATGAAAGATTTAGACTTTTTCTCTAAAAGAGGAACAGAAGACGGCGCTCAAATCATTCCTTTGCAAGAAGGACGTTTTTGCTGTTTTGCCGACCGGATACGGCAAGAGTCTAATCTACACATAGACAGTATATAAACTGGACACAGCAACCCCATTGGATTCAACGGAGAAAAGTGAAGTCAATTAGAAGCTCTCACTTCCTGATGGTCGAGCGTACTGCGCAGACTCCAACTGAGCTGGAAGGGTGAACGTGATTTCACCAAGTACCACATGTTCCTGGATCAACATCTTTGTTGATCCTGGAACAACTTTCCAATCAACCAATCAGATTTGAGGAACAAGTTTACAGTTTATGTCAAGTTTAGGCTTAAAACCAGGGTGAGGTGCTTCAACATCAGTGTTATTCACCTGTCATGTCCCTCAGATTTTAGAAAAGTTTGGGTAGGGTTAGGTTTAGGGGTAGGGATAGGGTTAGGACTAAATTTTGGGGCAGGAATGTTAATCCAGGATCAACAAAATATGTTGATCCAGGAACATGTCTTACTTCGCAAAATCACGGTGACCGAGCTGGAAGACGTAGATGTGACGTGAGCAACCCGTCTGTCTTCTAGTAGCTGTGCCAAGCGAAATCTGAATCATTCCCTTCCAAAACTTGCAGAGACGGAGAGCGTGAGTAGGTGTCCATGAGCTAGGAGCAGGACCAACTTTTGCTAAGTATTCTGATTAATGACTTTGTCATTTTGCCTCCACGTCCCCCCGATTGCGCGCGAGCTTCTCCTCCAGTCCATACGGTAATCTTTCTATTGTGCAACAGAGAGTCGCGTGGTTATGACGCAATCATTAGCCTATTTTTACAAAAACTGCATCTACGGGGCCATAACGTAAGATACAAGGTAATGGAGCCTTTTATACATTTTCGTGTTTCTTTAGAAATAAAAAATGGACAAATGGAGTCTTTAAACGCCTCAGATGTAAAGTTATTCGCTGTCAAAGTGACGCCAAAATGAATGGGAGTCAATGGGATGCTAACAGCAGGTGATGGTCTGCTAATCAATGGCGGCCCCCAGGGGAAGCTTCAATATTTTATGAAACCCTGCCCCCCTGAATCTACCAGTTAGCTCCGCTGGAAGCTAAGCGATAACTTGTTGTGATTAGTCGTAGTGTTATCCAATTGCGTGCAGTGAGATTTTCAAACACATGCTTGGTGCAGCCCCTCGAGCTGGCTGATTTTCATTAGTTGACGCCAGACCATTAATCTTTTAGATTAAGAAAAAAATATACTATGGAAGTCAATGAGACCAGAAACTGTCTGGTTACTGATATTCTGTTCAGCAGAAAGAAATTCATAAAGGATTGAAACAACATGAGGGTGAGTATATGATAGTACTAAGAGCAGGCGCGCTCAACTCGCAAATTAGTTTATGGGTGCGAGTAATAAAAAACGTTTATCAAAAGTAAAGATGAAAAACCGCACTCTCAGGTTCTATTTTCATACATTTATTATTACCATGCCCTCACAGACGCGTTTCGGCCTAAGCCATCATCAGTGTGTACCGGGTGAGTATATGATGACAGAATTTTCATTTTAAAGTGGAGTATCCCTTTAAGCAGACTGTCTACTAATATCTAATCTAATGACTGATATGGAGTTGCAAAGTTAATCAACAAAATGTTCAAAAGTACTAGTTTGGTAATTAGCAATATTCTAAATTGTAGAATTTTTGTTTGTGTATTTCCATTAAAATGTCCAATATTTCCATTTAACATGTAAAAACAAATGAATCCCCAAATGTTTTTTATTTATTTTTATTTATTTTATTACTTTTCTATTCCTATGTAGCCTAATACAAATTGTGGAAGTAGGAACGCATTTTCTTTTAATATGGTCTCGCATTTATATGGCACAGCTGTAATTTATTTACTCGTTTCAAACCCGGAAGTGAGAAAAAAAATCCATTCGAGGAGGAGCTGCTGGATGTTTACCTGTGACATTTACCTGTCTCACGGTGAAATCGAGAGCAGCCGATGACTGTAAAGACGCCATTTCGGAAGATAGAAAATCATCAATCGCTTAACATGTGACAGTAAGTTCGTTAAACTTTTCATAGCTGTAATGTCGATAAAGTATTTGCGTCTCAACAGACCTTATGACGAACTCAAACTCAAATACATGATAAGTGTTTAAGGTTACTTTCGTTATCTACTTCACGACACGTCAACTCTAACACTCATAAAATTGCAGAAAATGTTTAACTTACACTTACTTTTTTCTTTATCAGGAGAATATTAGTTTAATGTTGAAATCTTCGGTTGACTTTAAATACGTCTTTAATTATTTTTTATAATCTATATAATGTGTGTTGAGTGACTCAGTAAGACTGGGGAAGGAAAGTGTGGCCGTAGGATAAAGATTAAAAGTAACATCATATTTGCTTAATGCGAGACGACTAAACAGATTGTGAAAAACACCTGCAAGAGCAGCAGTGTCATTAAAGTGAAGGTGAATCCAGTGTTTAAACGCTGACATGTCGGACATGTTGCTCTACAAACATACTATTAACTGCAGAAAAACTGTTGATGTTAAGTTAAAATTAATTAAATGCCATTTAAATAAAATGTGTCAAAATTTGTGTTTTGTGCATGTTTTCTGTGTTCACATACAGGCCTTTAAATAAAGTGTCACATCAAGGAGGAAGAGAAGAAACGTGCCTGTAAAATGAGTGTGTGTGAGGAAGAGAGAGGAGGACCGTACCTGTAAAATGAGTGTGTGTGAGGAGAGAGAGGAGGACCGTACATGTAAAATGAGTGTGTGTGAGGAGAGAGAGGAGGAGGCGTCTGTTCACACTCAGAGAGCAGCATCTCCAGTATCCAGCTGTGTGTCTATGAAGAGTAACAGATCCATGATAGATCCCCCTAAATTCAGTGATGGACCATCTCCAGGATTCAGCTGTGTGTCTATGAAGAGTAACAACTCCATGATGGATCCCCATAAATTCAGTGATGGACCATCTCCAGGATTCAGCTGTGTGTCTATGAAGAGTAACAGATCCATGATGGATCCCCCTAAATTCAGTGATGGACCATCTCCAGGATTCAGCTGTGTGTCTATGAAGAGTAACAGATCCATGATAGATCCCCCTAAATTCAGTGATGGACCATCTCCAGGATTCAGCTGTGTGTCTATGAAGAGTAACAGATCCATGATGGATCCCCCTAAATTCAGTGATGGACCATCTCCAGGATTCAGCTGTGTGTCTATGAAGAGTAACAGATCCATGATGGATCCCCCTATGTTCAGTGATGGACCTGCTGTGACCTCTGATCCTGTGTGAGTATCATGAAGTTCAGGGCTTTCTGGTCAGTCAAGATATTATATTGGTTAATCGCCTCTAAAAACTGTTAATAACACACGCATACAGACAAAAACAAGTGTCGTATGGGTGCACAAATAGTTGTTTAAATAAAGGGCAAAAAGTATAAAATATGGATCCAAATTGAATATATTTATAGATGATAGTCTTGGAATCCAGATAACTAGTTAGTCTCATTAGTATGGAAGTAAAATAATGACAAATGTTTTTTAAAAACAAAAAAACTTGTTGATATGCACTACTTGAAAAAAATATGCATTGCATTAAACCCTGCTTGCATTTTAATGCATTGTATTTTTAGGGCTTGCATTTTTATGGGCTGAAATTCAACATGGTTGTATATTTGAGCTGTGAATATTTCAATTCAAAACATTTCACACGTTTTCATTATTAAAATTTAAATAATCCATTTTCACCTTTCATATTTCACTTCCAAAATGTTCATTCTGTTTAAAAATGCAACCCATAATATTTAACAGGCAATTTTCGGTCCATTTTATTTTGCTTTACCAATTCGCTTCCACAAATTCAGGGGTTTAAATTCGACAGAAAATTCAACATTTGACATCCGGGAACGGCAGGAATATCAGTAGATTGCCGATTGATAATCTCCATCTGCTGTTAGTCGACCTCACCAGCTGGGGGTGCAAGCGGCTGTTGATGGGAGAAAAAAAACTATAGAGCAACGGTGAGAGACTCATTCATTCATAAAAACGGATTTGCAGAAATGGAGAAAGCAGTTAGACTGGGTAAACCCAGCCTTATCTGGGGCGTTTTGATTTCGCCCTGCAGCTCAGGCTGGAAACCTGTACATTTATCTCTGCTGGTTCGGTTACAAATTTGCGGGAACCAATCACAACTGGCTTATCCACATGGTGTGCGCTATTGACGGGTTTAACCCAATGACGATAGAGAAGCGACAGCAAGCACACTCTGATTTACCCATCTCTCGCACAACTGTCAATCCAGTTCCGTTTAACCTCTCAACAATGCTCAATGGCTTATTTAGTTAAGCAAACAAATCGCTCGAGTGGCTGTAAATACCAATCCCTTTCATGTTTTATTTGCACAACCCGCAAAAAATCGCTCGATGCACTTGCTGCTTTTGCAAACCGCTGATCAATTCTACAAGCCATGATCATTCCCCTCGCTCTCGCGCTGCTGCTTTTGCTTGCTCGAACACTTTTATTTTTTGGCAGTTGACTTACTGTTTTAATAACCTCAAATGTCATTGGTAATGTGATTGGAAGCCTCCTTGACTTCAGACATGAGACATCACTTAATTTGTTTTATTTATTTATATTAACATGTAATGTGATTTATTGCATTGTTAATATAGAATAGATTCTTACCAGATTCTTTATTAAGAGGAAGTCTTACTAGTGATTGCATTGTGTTGTTAAGAGATATTTACAGACTGTAATGATGCATTTCCATGGTTATTAGCATTGTAAATCTACCAAAAATTCATATAAATTTTTACGTAAATCCTAATTTACTCTCTTACCTTTGTTCTTTGATCAACATTAATGACACTTTAAGACCAGCTGCTGCTGACAGAAATGCAGTCTGACACACGTCCCATTTTCTCACAAATCTCTACGTTCATTTAAGACTTTATTTAAATCATTTAAGACTGCTCTTATGAAGACACTCGACAAAATGGACATTTTGGCATAATCTGTGTGTGTTATGGTTTGTTCAAGCCCTAATGAGAACTCGATACTGACGCGTGTCTTTTCTGTGGGTCGTGTGTGTGTGTGTGTGTGTGTGTGTGTGTGTGTGTGTGTGTGTGTGTAATAGGCAGGACTTACAGCGCGGCCTCTTTAGTCTTGTCGCGCTTAATGGTTTAAAAGCATTCACATTAATAAGAGCCTGATCATACAACGCTAGTCAATGGGTGACAGAGAAAAACGGATACTGCGTAATTGCGTTAAATATTTATAACGCTTTAAAAAATTTTTTTTTGCGGTACCGCGGTGGGCTTATTATTTATGAACCGCTTTCTGTGCATTTGTAAATCTCTGCACACGTTTTTGTGAATCTCTTCTTGTGCATTTGTAAATCCCCTCAGGCATCTTTGGATTTTGAAATAAAAATAACTCAAAAATAACTATTAAATAATAAAATAACTTGAGAACTGGCTGACTAAAATTAGCTTGAAAATGCTATCTCATGAAATAAAGCCGAAATCGAAAAATCAATTGTGATTAATTGCCCAGCCCTAAATTATAGAATTGTTGATTTAATTGCAGTGACAAAAGCTTGAACTAAATTGAGCTGGATGATGCCAATACTGCTTTAACAACCTGCTTTATAGGTGAATTGAATTTGATAATCTCTGGAACATCGACACAGTTATTGAACTGAGTTGAGCTGAAAAACAACACTATCTTTTGTTGAGCTGCTTACACTGTTGCTGAATTGAGCTCTTCATAACTGGTAAACTGCTCTGCTATTGAACAACAAACCCACTAATCTCAGAAACCATTGAACAACTTCTCAACTTTTAATTAGTAAACTTATTTTAATTTAAAAAAAACATGTCAAACTCAGAGTGTGCTTGTGAGGGCCTTTACCAGTTAAACTTTCAGATGCCTGCTGAAAATCATCTGTATGACCTCTGACATTAAAGCTTAGAACTAGGAAGGTCAGTTTCCACTGTGTAAAGTTCCTAGTACTTGGTACTTTTTTTAGTACCACCTCAGTTGAGGTTCCAAGCGAGCCGTACCGAGACTAAAATGTGACGTGTAAACACTGCAGATCACTAATTTGGTCAGAGAGGATCTTCACTGCAGCGTCATTGAATTTGCGAACCAGCAGGATTAAATAGTCAGCAACAGCCACCGCAAGATCATTTGTCCGCACAACTTTTTTAAACGACGTCGCACGCAACTTGAAAAAAGAAATGTGTGTATCGTGGTCAGTAGATGAGTTGGCGGCACAACTATAACGATCAGTGCACCGATTTATGTTTCTGCCGGTGTCCACACAAAAAGTGGTGAGGACATGTCCCATCCGCAAGTTACGCCTATGTTACCAACCAAACACAAGCACATTCTCTCCATGAGTGTTGTCGCGAGTCGCGCTCTCGCTCTCGCTGATATCTGATGATCCTTAACAGTTCACTAAATAAAATAATTCAATAAATACCTATTTACAATTAACACTTAACTCAAAAATAACTATTAAATAATAAAATAACTTGAGAACTGGCTGACTAAAATCAGATGGAAGATGCTATCTCATGAAATAAAGGCGAATCCGTAATTTCTTTATTTGAAAGGTACGTGTTTTTTCATCAGTCAATCGTGAAAATCTGGTGGTTGAAAGCTTCTGGCAACATTAAATCCAGGAGAGAAAACTATTCTAGAGAAAGAGCAAGTAGAGATTTTGAGTTTGAACATGAACACGTAATGTCTGAGCGAGAGCAGACAAGAGCCTGAGACTGTATATTTGAGAACGTGTGTCTAGTCCTGTGCGAGAGTGAAGGAGATCCGCCTGCGAGTTGAGGGATTTGTGCTCGCACATTACTTGGATGCGCTCTTGACATTTGTCATTAAAATAACGCCATAGACACGGCCTCAAATAAACTATAAAAAGGTGAAGATAATCGTGTCTGAAAACTGCAATAGATTTTTTATTGGTTAAAATCAATACAATATATCTTGTATTTTTCTGTGGGTGCTTGACCAGATCGGCGCCTATGATCACTTAGAAGCGGTGCTAAACTGCAGTGGAAAAGCAAACCGAGCCAAAAATAAAGAGAGCCGAGCTGAGCCCAGTCGTGCCGAGCCGAAACACGCAGTGGAAAAGTGCCTTTAGACGTTCTACTAACTATAAGTAAATCGCAACTACATGTCAACTAACTCTCATTAGAGTATTAGTAGACTGTAAGTAGACTGTAAGCAGACTGTTAGACTGTTAGGTTAGGGTAATGTGTTAGAGTTCGGGTTAGTAGAATAAGTTGACATGTAATTGTAAAGTTGCTTATAGTCAGTAAAATGTCTGTTGAGGATCATCAAATATATTATTATAATATTAACAGATATTAAACCGTCTACTCATACTCTAATGACTTTTAGTTCACATGTAGTTGCAAAGTAACTTCTGGTTAGTAGAATGTCTAAAGTGGACCATCGAAATAGTTACCACATTTTATTTGTTTAGCACTTTTTAGAATATAAACTGTTTAAAAGCAGCTTAACAGAAGATGTATCATATATGCACAAAACAGCGTAATTATTTTGATTAATGCCAATATTATTTGAGGTTCAGATGAATGATGTTGCTCTCAGTGAAGAGTCTGATCAGAGCAGCATCTAAAACTTCTCTAGGCCGACAGAGCTGATGATATTGATCAAACGCTGCTGTCTGAGATTATTGTTATGTTGAGGGTCTAAACACTGTCAAACTGTGGTGCAGTGAAGGTGAACTCAGGTCTGCAGGTGTAGTTTTAATAATAGTATTGATCTAATATTAACTGAGTATGTTTTTCTGGCTGCCTCTTGAATCTCACTCTCTATTCAGAGCCATTTGCTCTTTATGCATAGTATAAGATTGCAGAAAAAAATACATGTTTTTAATGAATATTGATGGATCAATACATTTTGTGACAATAAATCATTAAAGTGGTTTGTTTTGGTAAAAAATCGTATACATGTATGAGGCGGCAATAACCTTTAAGCCTTTTACCCCCGACTATCCTATATAGACTATAGTCTGCGTAAAATCTATCCAGAGTTATCCAGTCTATCAACTTTATTGCCGCCTCATACATTTATAAGATTTAAAAGACTGCTTATTTTAATAAATAAAGGAAATGCATTTTTGTTTAATAATATACTGTCATTAAAATTAAACTGTTCATTATAAAAACACAGAAAAAATATTTAAAAACTAAAGATTCTGAAAGTTTTTAATGAGATCCCATAAAAAATTATATTGGCTTTACAGTAGTAACAATAATATTTAATGATATTTTATTATATGATTAATATATATTTTTTTAAATATAATGGTTTCACTATAAATATGATGATTATCTCTAAGTTGGACACCAAACCTAATACGATATTTACCATCTGAATCAAACCATGTCATGTCAACAAATGGAAAAGTAAGCCAGCTGTTGATTATCATGTTAATTATTTTTGCCTTTAGCTCCAACAGTAAACTTTACATATTCTTCAGAATAACTGTTGATTTAAGTATAATCCGTCGCCATTTACAAGTAAATCAATTGCATGTAATAATTTCACATGAACACTGCTTTTTCTTCATGTCAGTATTTTTGTCATGTTTTAAAATAATGGTTTCTGGTAAAACTTTCTGTCAAGAATGTTAGCCGCCTTTCTCTTTTATTCGAACATTTTGACTACTGAAATATTGATGTCTCATTACTTTTAATATGCAGGTCATTATCTGCCCCCAAATGCCTGATGTGCATAATTCATTAACAGTTTGTTGGAAACATGGGTAAATTAAATCTGTGCGAGAACTTGCAACGATCTCCATGTGTGATATTAGGAAGTCAGTTTCTACATGTAGTATGGTTTTTATATTTATTTTAACAGGCTTTTGTGTCTCTGTTCATCTTAATGTGTTTTCAGTGGTGGGAGAGCTGACCAGATCAGAGATGTGTCCTGTCAGACCAGCACATCCTCCTCCTGTCAGAAACACATCAGTCATCATGACACAGAAGCAGCCCTGCAGCTCGACTCTCACCAGCCAGTGCATGATGATCTGCAGAGAGTCAAAGACCAGCACAAAACCAGCATGAAGAACAAGTATGAGAGCTTATTTGAGGGAATCAAACTGCAAGAGAATCAGACCCTCCTGAACAGGATTTACACACAGCTGTACATCATAGAGGGAGAGAGTGAAGGGGTGAATGAAGAACATGAGGTGCTACAGATGGAGAAAAGTTACAAGACACTCCAAGACACTCCAATCAACTGCAATGACATCTTTGATCCTTCACCTGAACTAGGATATGAGGAGAAGAGAAGAGAGAAGAAAGACAAAATCAAGACTGTTCTTACTAAAGGCATCGCTGGAATTGGAAAAACCGTCTCTGTGCAGAAGTTCATTCTGGACTGGGCCGAGGGAAAAGCCAATCAGGATGTAGATTTCATGTTTGTTCTTCCATTTAGAGAGCTGAACTTGATTAAAGATCATCAGTACAGTCTTCACAGACTTCTGCTGGACTTTCATCCTGAACTTCAAGATCTGGACTCAAAGATTTATGATGAATGTACAGTTGTGTTCATCTTTGATGGTCTGGATGAAAGCAGAATTACACTGATGTTTTCAGACAGTGAGAAAGTTTCTGATGTGACTGAGTCTTCATCAGTGGGTGTGTTGATGTCAAACCTCATGAAAGGAGATCTGCTTCCCTCTGCTCTCATCTGGATCACCACCAGACCAGCAGCAGCCAATCAGATCCCCTCAGAATACATCAACCGTGTGACCGAAATTCAGGGATTCAATGACCCTCAGAAGGAGGAATATTTCAGGAAGAGAATCAGTGATGAGCATCAAGCCAGCAGAATCATCTCACACATCAGAAGAGCAAGAAGCCTCCACATCATGTGCCACATACCCGTCTTCTGCTGGATCTCAGCCACTGTGCTTCAAAACATCCTGAAACAAGATCTCAGTGCAGAAATCCCTCAAACTCTGACTGAAATGTACATACACTTCCTCCTCATTCAGACTAGCATGAGGAACCAGAAGTATGAAGAGAGAGATCCAGAGAAACTCCCGCAGTCCAACAGAGGAGTGATTATGAAACTTGCTGAACTGGCTTTCAATCAGCTGATGAAGGGCAATGTGATGTTCTATAAGGAGGACCTGATTGAGAGCGGCATAGACGTCACTGATGCCTCAGTGTATTCTGGGATTTGCACTGAGATCTTTAGGGAGGAATCTGTGATTTATCACAGGAAGGTTTACAGCTTTGTTCATCTCAGCTTTCAGGAGTTTTTTGCAGCTCTGTATGTGTTTTTCTGTTATTTACACAAGAAACGTGAAGTTATGAAAATGTTCCTGACAGGAAAGTCCAGAACTCGATCTGGAAAGGTCAGAAGTTGGTGTAAGAATGTTTCCAGAACTTTCAAGTTGTGCTCAAGTAAGACTGTCCTGAGAGGAAAGTCCAGATCTGAGTGTGAGATTGTTTCTCTGGATGTGTTTCTGAAGGGAGAAGTAAATAAAGCCTTGAAGAGTAAAAATGGACACCTGGATCTTTTCCTTCGATTCCTTCATGGCATCTCACTGGGGTCCAATCAGAGACTCTTACAGGATCTGCTGATTCACACAGAGAACAACCCAGAGAACATCAAGAAAATAATCCAAAACCTTAAAAAACACGAAAACACAATAAGTCCAGAAGACAATGTCAGCCCTGAAAGATGGATGAATCTGTGTCACTGCTTGATTGAGATGAAGGATAGTTCTCTTGTTGAAGAAATGCAGGCATTTTTACAATCTGGAACAAGTAACAAAAACCTTTCTCTTGCACAATGTTCAACTTTGGCAAACTTGATCTTGATGTCAGAAAAGGTGATGGATGAGTTTGACCTTAAAAACATCATATCATCACAAGAGGGTCGAAGGAGACTGTTACCTGCTCTGAGGAACTGCAGAAAAGCTCTGTGAGTGTGAAAATATGAACATAATATCAACTGATTTGAAATATGAACATAATACCTCTCATGTAGGCTAATAGTTTAGCTGAATGTGCTGTAATGGCTTTTTCATTTACATAAATTTGAAGTGTCTACAGAATAAAATGTTTAAAATAATTATTTTAATTTGTAATTATAATTGAAATCCAAGTAATTACATTTCTGAAGTTTTAAAAGCTGAATATCTTTTCAACCAATAAATTTACATGACTTTTCCATTGTTCATAATTTGCTGGATAAGGATTAAGCATTTTTAGAAAAATATATTAATTTTCCTGGTCTAGAAATCACACTTTTAAAATTAGGCTACCTCATATATCTAGTTGCAGTGAGGATGTATTAAAATAAGAAATATCTTGACTTAGGTCATTTCAATCCCAGCACTGTACATTTTAATGTCTCTCTTATCTAACACACATATTAGAGGTCTTGGAGTCTTTACTAACGAGCTGATGAGTTGAATTTGAAAATGTGCAGTGCTGTGGGTACTCCAGGACCAGGATCGAGCAGAAATGGTCTCTGAGCCTACTAGTCCTTGCCTTAATGCTATGGTACTGTAACTGTGATAAGAGAGTTAACAATTTATCCTGGGTATTTATAAACCGATGTTTCATGCTGTACGTTCCTAAACCCTGGATTAATGTTCTTATTTGCATATTTGTGTTATTATTGTCATTGATTGGACGAACGCCACGTGTTTACATCAAGGCTCTTGCATTGCCCGTCCTCATATTTCCGAATGCTATCAAGTTTTTTTATATGGTCTTTTTGGACTGTAAAGGAAAGAATGAAAAGGTATCTTCTTCACTCCAATTCGCCTTTGGTTAAGCCACACCCTAGAATGTAGATTGACCAATCACAGCGCAGCCAAGAACGAGCTCCCACAGAGGTCCGACACTTTTTCACAGCGCTCCATTGACTTTAACACAGGCGTCTCATATTTTTGGTCTCGGCAGGCTATTACCGTCGTAGTTTTATCAAAAATATGGTTAAACGTTGTGCCTGGGGCATTTGTAACACAGATACACGTTTCCCAGAGAGGTTGGAGGGGGGTGTTCGTTTTTTTCCCTTCCCAAAACTGAAGTCAAATCCTGACAAGTGTCGTCTTTGGATTAAACTTTGTGGACGTCCTCACAGTCAGCTAAACCCCTCAAGGATCAACAAGCACACTTTTGTGGTAAATTTAGCTTTTAAACAGTTTTATGCTGTTTTAGGTTATGATTTCGGTTCTCTACCCTAATTAATGAAGAATCAAGGTGCTAGCAAGCGCTTAGCGATGGTTTAGTTATCACGTAAATCAGGATTGTATGTTTTGACTAGCGGCTGGATGTTAGCTAACTTTGTTATTCAAGATACAAACACCTAACGTTAATGTTACAGACATGCTATTGTGGTAGTTTTGAAGGTGACTAACGTTACCGCCACCGTGTTGCCCAGATGAAGTTGTCGGACGTAGCAACAGTAACTAAGGGGGGCGGGGCTTAGCCAAAGGTGAATTGGTGAGTTTTCTGTTGCCATTTGAAATGTTTCCCATCAAACGCTGAAACAACTGTTTATACAATTTCTGTGACTGTCCAACACGTGAACATGAGGCACTTGATTGGCTGTCTGTTGCTAAGCATCTAACCAGTGTTGTGCCTGAACGCGTTCAAAGAACGACGTTCACTGAACGCTTTCATATTTTCGCCGAACGCTGAACTGAATGAATCACTTTTCATACAATGAACGTGAACGAGAGCGGCGCTCACTCTGGCAGGAATGAGCAGCACGCGCAGTTCACGTTCACGCTCATTTGAAAAGTCAGGTTTTACGACAATGTTTATGGCAAACACCTTGATGGTCCAGCATGGCTAGTGCTAGTACTAGTTCACGCGATTCTCTATCTCAACATTATTTTTCTCCTGGCTATAATAATTAGCCGCGTTTCCATTACCCTTCAAATTGCTCAAATTGAAATTGCGAATTGAAAATACGCACAATGGAAACACGTCAATTTCGCAAAAACTCCCGTTTATCGAAAAAAAGTTTTTGCGCTCGCATGAGGTGGTTTTTCAGGCAATTCGAAAAAGGAATATTTCGCAAAACCGTAATGCAAACATGTATAGCTACGCAAATAATAATAATTTTATATTATTTTATTATAACATTTAATAGGCTATATTTAAAAGACGCTTTTATGCAAAAAAGGAACAAAGCTAAATGTGGAGCGCGCACTGCATGGCACGGAGGCGAGGGCGCGAACACTTGCATTTTCCTATCAACAGTGTAAACGACTTAAAATACTCTATCATTTCTGGTCATACAGAAAATAATAATACATTATTCTCAACTACTTTTATTTGTGTAAACTCACAATAACAATAAAACGTTGTGCTTTTGTAAAATAAAAGAAAACAATATCAGATGCACTTTCATGATCTCTGTAAACTGGAGCGCGAAAACTGAAACAAAATATAGCCTATGTAGGCTAAAGCTTCAAATGTCCACTTTAAAAAGCTAATACCTTCTGATTAATCCGTATGAAATGTGCATTTCTCTCTAAAAGCGCATCTGCTTAACAGCGGAGATGGAGATGTGATTTTAGCCAAAACAATAGTTTATTAATAATATTAATGGCTCTTCTCATTCAGCACTGCGGGAAAAACATAAATTCCAGGTTCTAATTTGGCCTTAGAAAACCAGTAAAATCGACATGTTTTCCATATTAATTTGTGAATATTTTAAATGTTTAATAAAGGGGCAAAAAGTCATAAACAAACATCTGAAAATTCGTCGATATTTACTTTTTCGCGCAGCAGCTGGTGTAGCCAGTTCAAATAAAAAAAATTGGTGTTCAACTTTGCGTTTTAAAAAGACAACAACCGTTCATTTTTCGTTTTTCAATTACGGGTTAAAAAAGGGAAAACGAATGGACATAAAAGTAGCCTACATGGATCGTTTGGACAGAATACGAGACAGAGTTCTTTATTAAATTCATAAAAGAAACAATAGGCTATAGCCTAATAGGCTACTGGATTCTAAATCTCAAAGAAATGCCACAATCAAAACCTCGGAGCAGAAATGAGGGCGAAACACCCAGAAAATCCTAGGCTATATGTGTCCTTCGCATTATAAGGGTCTTTCCCTGCCATTAATGCTTGTATAACACGCCACGTCTCCTTCCATTTATAATAATAATAATGTCTAATGCAGTGGCTGTGATATAAACCAACGTCCGTTGCCGTGATTTTTGGAATGACTTATCGCGCGAGAAAAAAAAAGACGTTTTAGTCGCATAACATCGGTTAATGGAAAAACCGTCATTTCGCAATCGTTTTTATCGATATTTAGATAATAGCGCAAAACATTTGCGCAAATCTGTAATGGAAACGTGGCTATTGGTACAATAATTTTGATTAGTTTTGGAGTGGCAGTGATTTGCAGCTGGTAATGGATGGTAAAGAGGTTCTATTGAGTAAGATAGTGGCCTATCTTAAAAAGAATTTAACAAATGAACGTGAACTAGTTCATTTTTAGATATGTGAACTTAGTTCATTTAAAAAAAAAAAATTAACTATGAACATGACCTAGTTCATTATCATCTGTGTGAACTGAACTTTGAGCTAGTTCTTTTTAAGTATGAACTGGCACAACACTGCATCTAGCCATAACACTCTAACACTGTATCGTTTCACACTGTGCAAGTTTTGCACCGCAATGTGGGATTAACAGCACAAAAGCGACTCTAATCCTGCTCTGGACCAGGGTTTCATTACTCTGTGTAAGAAGTGGTGCCACTTCTAACTCACAAATGTGAAACGTTCCTTTACCCAGGGTTAAAAGCAAGGTTTTGAACCACTATAATCAGAGGTTAATTACAGCATTAAAACAATGTGTATTGTGAAAATTGGAATACAAATAAAATTGAAAAATACATGACAGCGATTCGGTCTGATTCAAGGTCCCTTCCTGATCATGTTCCTTTCTCTCCCATCTTTGTGTCACAGTATCAATTAGGGGTGTAACGGTACGTGTATTCGTACCGGACCGTTTCGGTACAGGGCTTTCGGTTCGGTGCACGTGTGTACCGAATGACCGAATGCAATATTTTGTGTGCGGAACATAGGTACATTTTTGTGTTTCCACACGAACATATTAAGTGGCGGAACTCTCCGCGTTCAGCGCAAATCCCGCCCTGCAGCTGATTCTAAAGTTTTACCCGTCGTCACTGTCATATCTATGGTCACTGTAACCTAAACCAATGAAATCGACTGCAGGGCGAAAAAAAGCTTTTCCGCTCCGTGTGCGCCGCCGCACTCTCCGTTCTGCGTGTGTGTGTGTGTGTGTGTGTGTGTCTGCGCTCTCTGCTCAATGTTCAATGTTCGACTCCGTGTTTGCACTGCGCGTTCTGCTCTGTCGTTAACGGCCCAAACACTCCAATCATGTACCGATCACGCACTGGAAAAGCAAAGTCCGCTCAAATAACGTGAAATTTCTCAGTAGTAGACTTCTGTTTGCTGAGCTGGTATAGTCATGCTGGCAACAATGGTACACTTAGGCTCTGATCACATGCTCTGGTAATAATAGCTTTGTAGGACTATATTTTATTTTGATAATTAGAAAAATATATATATAAAAAAAAAATCTTAAATTGATTATGTTGATTGATTACTGAAAAATAATAATACATTGATATATTTATGTTTAATATTATTTTAATATAGGGCTATTTTCTGTTCCTTTTTTTCCCCGGTGTTTCATTTAATTAGGTGATTCTAAGTTTAATTATTGATAATTTACAAGCTTGGAGGAATTGCAATTAATTACAGCAAATTGTGCAATTAATTAGTTCATTTTTTTAATCGATTCCCAGCCTTAATTTTTAAATATGAGTAGACCTACAAGCTGGGATTGGTAATGCAGCACTGTAATCATAGTTATTTATTTATATTTTTCATTATTTTATTATGTGATATTGGTTTGAGACTGAGAGTATTTTATTTAGTGGAGAACTTTGCAGCAGTATTTTATTTCTTATTCTTTTTTTTATTTTATATGTTTTATTAAAAAGTGTTCAAAAAAGTGTAAACAAATTGTTAAAAAAAGTTTATAGTAATAAACAACCTGCAGTTTAATGTTTGCATTTCTTTCCCTTACTGTACCGAAAATAAACCGAACCGTGACTTTAAAACCGAGGTACGTACCGAACCGTGATTTTGCGTACCGTTACACCCCTACTATCAATCAATAAGGCAAAAAGTCCAACAAAAATAAAAAAAAATTATTTCAAATGACACTATTCAACTAACAAGACTCTTTTTTCCACTATAAAGGATTGTATAAACAAGGAAATAAAACATTATACACATACAATCAATGTGATCAATGTGACAATCAATGATCTTTTATGTTGAACTTGGTTAACCAAGAAAGTTGTGCGATCTGGTGGGGACACCAGCATTAATCAGAGTCCTCTATTTTTTTCAGATTAACAGACTGTAATCTCAGTGATCAGCACTGTGAAGTTGTGTCTTCAGTTCTACAATCATCAAACTCCCTGAGAGAGCTGGACCTGAGTAACAATGGCCTGCAGGATTCAGGAGTGAGGCTGCTCTCTATTGGACTTAAGAGTCCAATCTGTCAACTCAACAAATTGAGGTATTTAAGGGGATTTCATCTGATCTGGGCAAAATAATAGTAAGCTGTCATATATGTGTATATATATATATATATATGTCATTGTGTTATATTCTAATATTCTATGCAACTCACTTAAAAGGATAGTTCACCCAAAAATTAAGTGATCATTTACTCACCCTGCTGCTGTTCTAATGCAGTGTGCCCTTCTTTTTTTTTGGACTATAGAAGGATAATAAAAAATAATAATTCCAGCTCACACCCATTCACATAATGGGAGTGAATAGCGAACAGCATCAAGCTAAGAAAAGAGGCAAAAGTATCAATGGTCACATGAAACACGTGTCATATATTCCAAGTGTTCTGGGGGGCATTTGACAGTATTTGGTGAAAAACAAACCACAATGTAATTTTTTACTTAACAAAAGTGTGACTACATTCATGAGACTCGATTAGTGCTGCCTAATTGGGTTGTTCACAGGTGTTCACCCCGACTCACAGAATCAAGTGAAAAATCCGCGTTCAGCGCAAATCCCGCCCTGCAGCTGATTCTAAAGTTTTACCCGTCGTCACTGTCATATCTATGGTCACTGTAACCTAAACCAATGAAATCGACTGCAGGGCGAAAAAAAGCTTTTCCGCTCCGTGTGCGCCGCCGCACTCTCCGTTCTGCGTGTGTGTGTGTGTGTGTGTGTGTGTCTGCGCTCTCTGCTCAATGTTCAATGTTCGACTCCGTGTTTGCACTGCGCGTTCTGCTCTGTCGTTAACGGCCCAAACACTCCAATCATGTACCGATCACGCACTGGAAAAGCAAAGTCCGCTCAAATAACGTGAAATTTCTCAGTAGTAGACTTCTGTTTGCTGAGCTGGTATAGTCATGCTGGCAACAATGGTACACTTAGGCTCTGATCACATGCTCTGGTAATAATAGCTTTGTAGGACTATATTTTATTTTGATAATTAGAAAAATATATATATAAAAAAAAAATCTTAAATTGATTGTTGATTGATTACTGAAAAATAATAATACATTGATATATTTATGTTTAATATTATTTTAATATAGGGCTATTTTCTGTTCCTTTTTTTCCCCGGTGTTTCATTTAATTAGGTGATTCTAAGTTTAATTATTGATAATTTACAAGCTTGGAGGAATTGCAATTAATTACAGCAAATTGTGCAATTAATTAGTTCATTTTTTTAATCGATTCCCAGCCTTAATTTTTAAATATGAGTAGACCTACAAGCTGGGATTGGTAATGCAGCACTGTAATCATAGTTATTTATTTATATTTTTCATTATTTTATTATGTGATATTGGTTTGAGACTGAGAGTATTTTATTTAGTGGAGAACTTTGCAGCAGTATTTTATTTCTTATTCTTTTTTTTATTTTATATGTTTTATTAAAAAGTGTTCAAAAAAGTGTAAACAAATTGTTAAAAAAAAGTTTATAGTAATAAACAACCTGCAGTTTAATGTTTGCATTTCTTTCCCTTACTGTACCGAAAATAAACCGAACCGTGACTTTAAAACCGAGGTACGTACCGAACCGTGATTTTGCGTACCGTTACACCCCTACTATCAATCAATAAGGCAAAAAGTCCAACAAAAATAAAAAAAAATTATTTCAAATGACACTATTCAACTAACAAGACTCTTTTTTCCACTATAAAGGATTGTATAAACAAGGAAATAAAACATTATACACATACAATCAATGTGATCAATGTGACAATCAATGATCTTTTATGTTGAACTTGGTTAACCAAGAAAGTTGTGCGATCTGGTGGGGACACCAGCATTAATCAGAGTCCTCTATTTTTTTCAGATTAACAGACTGTAATCTCAGTGATCAGCACTGTGAAGTTGTGTCTTCAGTTCTACAATCATCAAACTCCCTGAGAGAGCTGGACCTGAGTAACAATGGCCTGCAGGATTCAGGAGTGAGGCTGCTCTCTATTGGACTTAAGAGTCCAATCTGTCAACTCAACAAATTGAGGTATTTAAGGGGATTTCATCTGATCTGGGCAAAATAATAGTAAGCTGTCATATATGTGTATATATATATATATATATGTCATTGTGTTATATTCTAATATTCTATGCAACTCACTTAAAAGGATAGTTCACCCAAAAATTAAGTGATCATTTACTCACCCTGCTGCTGTTCTAATGCAGTGTGCCCTTCTTTTTTTTTGGACTATAGAAGGATAATAAAAAATAATAATTCCAGCTCACACCCATTCACATAATGGGAGTGAATAGCGAACAGCATCAAGCTAAGAAAAGAGGCAAAAGTATCAATGGTCACATGAAACACGTGTCATATATTCCAAGTGTTCTGGGGGGCATTTGACAGTATTTGGTGAAAAACAAACCACAATGTAATTTTTTACTTAACAAAAGTGTGACTACATTCATGAGACTCGATTAGTGCTGCCTAATTGGGTTGTTCACAGGTGTTCACCCCGACTCACAGAATCAAGTGAAAAATCCGCGTTCAGCGCAAATCCCGCCCTGCAGCTGATTCTAAAGTTTTACCCGTCGTCACTGTCATAATGGTCACTGTAACCTAAACCAATGAAATCGACTGCAGGGCGAAAAAAAGCTTTTCCGCTCCGTGTGCGCCGCCGCACTCTCCGTTCTGCGTGTGTGTGTGTGTGTGTGTGTGTGTGTGTGTCTGTCTGCGCTCTCTGCTCAATGTTCAATGTTCGACTCCGTGTTTGCACTGCGCGTTCTGCTCTGTCGTTAACGGCCCAAACACTCCAATCATGTACCGATCACGCACTGGAAAAGCAAAGTCCGCTCAAATAACGTGAAATTTCTCAGTAGTAGACTTCTGTTTGCTGAGCTGGTGTAGTCATGCTGGCAACAATGGTACACTTAGGCTCTGATCACATGCTCTGGTAATAATAGCTTTGTAGGACTATATTTTATTTTGATAATTAGAAAAATATATATATAAAAAAAAATCTTAAATTGATTATGTTGATTGATTACTGAAAAATAATAATACATTGATATATTTATGTTTAATATTATTTTAATATAGGGCAATTTTCTGTTCCTTTTTTTCCCCGGTGTTTCATTTAATTAGGTGATTCTAAGTTTAATTATTGATAATTTACAAGCTTGGAGGAATTGCAATTAATTACAGCAAATTGTGCAATTAATTAGTTCATTTTTTTAATCGATTCCCAGCCTTAATTTTTAAATATGAGTAGGCCTACAAGCTGGGATTGGTAATGCAGCACTGTAATCATAGTTATTTATTTATATTTTTCATTATTTTATTATGTGATATTGGTTTGAGACTGAGAGTATTTTATTTAGTGGAGAACTTTGCAGCAGTATTTTATTTCTTATTCTTTTTTTTATTTTATATGTTTTATTAAAAAGTGTTCAAAAAAGTGTAAACAAATTGTTAAAAAAAAGTTTATAGTAATAAACAACCTGCAGTTTAATGTTTGCATTTCTTTCCCTTACTGTACCGAAAATAAACCGAACCGTGACTTTAAAACCGAGGTACGTACCGAACCATGATTTTGCGTACCGTTACACCCCTACTATCAATCAATAAGGCAAAAAGTCCAACAAAAATAAAAAAAATTATTTTAAATGACACTATTCAACTAACAAGACTCTTTTTTCCACTATAAAGGATTGTATAAACAAGGAAATAAAACATTATACACATACAATCAATGTGATCAATGTGACAATCAATGATCTTTTATGTTGAACTTGGTTAACCAAGAAAGTTGTGCGATCTGGTGGGGACACCAGCATTAATCAGAGTCCTCTATTTTTTTCAGATTAACAGACTGTAATCTCAGTGATCAGCACTGTGAAGTTGTGTCTTCAGTTCTACAATCATCAAACTCCCTGAGAGAGCTGGACCTGAGTAACAATGGCCTGCAGGATTCAGGAGTGAGGCTGCTCTCTATTGGACTTAAGAGTCCAAACTGTCAACTCAACAAATTGAGGTATTTAAGGGGATTTCATCTGATCTGGGCAAAATAATAGTAAGCTGTCATATATGTGTATATATATATATATGTCATTGTGTTATATTCTAATATTCTATGCAACTCACTTAAAAGGATAGTTCACCCAAAAATTAAGTGATCATTTACTCACCCTACTGCTTTTCTAATGCAGTGTGCCCTTCTTTTTTTGGACTATAGAAGGATAATAAAAAATAATAATTCCAGCTCACACCCATTCACATAATGGGAGTGAATAGCGAACAGCATCAAGCTAAGAAAAGAGGCAAAAGTATCAATGGTCACATGAAACACGTGTCATATATTCCAAGTGTTCTGGGGGGCATTTGACAGTATTTGGTGAAAAACAAACCACAATGTAATTTTTTACTTAACAAAAGTGTGACTACATTCATGAGACTCGATTAGTGCTGCCTAATTGGGTTGTTCACAGGTGTTCACCCCGACTCACAGAATCAAGTGAAAAATCAAGATACATAATTACACAAATACACAAAAAAATACATAATTGGGGTTGGAACGATGGTGATGATAAGCTTGTTTCTTCTATCTTTTTGCTGCACGTTGACGCTGGACGTGTGTTTGGTTCCACACTGTCTTGCTCTGTCAGAGCCAGTCATTAATGGCCAGTAACTCAGAGGGTTCCCTTGACCAGGGAAATAGAGGTGTTTGAAATCCCAGGACACATTGGAAAGGGGTAATGCCAGTGGAGGGTTTCTTAAGGGAATTTTGAGAATATTCAGCCCAGCGTAAGAAGCTGCTCCAGTCCGACCGATTCTGTTGACAGTATAATCTAAGAAACCTTGTGAGTTCTGGGTTTAGGTTTTCGCTTTGATGTTTGATTGTGAGTGATATCCTGAGGTGAGGCTTATATTTAAATTGAATTGGTGGAAGGCCGTCCAAACCCGAGATGTGAACTGGGAACCCCGGTCTGAGACAATATCTTCAGGTAGTACATGATAGTGAAACATGTAGTGGATGAAATGTTCTACTGTTTCGAAAGCTGTTGGGAGCTTACGTAGATGTGTTAATTGACATGCCTTAGAAAAACATTCATGACTGTAGTATATTGGTGTTACCCTGGGAGGCCAGGAGATCAGTGACAAAATCCATAGCAATGTGTGACCAAGGTTGTTGAAGAATGGATTGTGGCTGTAGAAAGGGGATGTCTAGAAGACTTTGCTGTGTGCAAGTATGACTGTAGAAGAGGAGGTCAGCAGCGCCATCTGCTGGATACCAGTATTATACATCCAACAATTATACAGAACAAGCCGACATAGTGATCATGCTCCAATCACGCAACAGACAGCCAATCAAATCGCAGCTTTGGTCAGGTGACCATGCGCAGAACTTTTTAGTTTAGTTTTTGCTCTATCATAGACAGATGGTTTGTGTGTTGTTTTTCCTAATTCCTGCCAGAGTTGTGTTTGATGTTTGTGTTTGTCCTGCCAGAGTTTGTCAATGACTAAAAGCAAGCGTTTATTAATCTTGTTTATATTGCAGTTGCTGCTGATTACAATTAGTCGCTGAGTTGTTAGATGTAAGATAAACGGATGCGAGGAAGACCCGCGGCTCTGCACAAGCGAATGTTCATGTAAACATAAGCAATTTAAACCGAATATGTATATTCGGTATCATCTTATGTGGACATGTTCAGAATCAGAAAGAGCTTTATTGCCAAGTGTGCTTGCATACACAATGGTTTTTTCTTGGTACTGAAGCTTCCAGTGCACATATACAAATACAACAAGAAACATAGTAATACAAATTCTAGGAATAAAAATATAAATGAAAAAATATGAAAAAAGTATAAGGCCACAGTTGGGTTTAGTCAGAATAAACATTTACAGATTATGAACATATTTACAGTATTTTGATTAGTATGAATATGCCTTGGAAGGTATGTTAACTGTTCAGAAGGGAAATGGCCTGTGGGAAGAAACTGTTCCTGTGCCTAGATGTTCTTGTGTTCTCGTTCCTTTGTGGACAGATGTGTTCATCCTATCTGCATGGGTTCAGTGTCATCCATAGGGAAGTTTGCTTGGTTAAGTGGATTAGAGAATCTGTTTGGTTTCTGAGAGTAAATGAGATTTTCAATATGGATCTCTAAATTGATGAATTGGTCAATTTTGGTGAAAAAGCTCAGAAATGTTACCCATGGCAAAACAAGACTTCACACTTTGCTTAGCGTGCTCAGTGCTTAAATAGGGTATATGTCGAACGTCGCATGACGAAACCGGAAACCTGGTCTCATCGCATCCGCTTGTCATAGAAAGTGTTAACAGCCGTATGAACTGACGCCGATATCTATGGAATTTTAAGGTAATCAGCTAACCTACCTATCTCACTTTGTTATTGGCGTTTTATTCTATTTAAATATCTAAATGTTAGTGTGAAAATTTTATTTTTTTTACTTTTAAATATCGATCTTCACATGCGAGGGACATTGGTTATGATCATCTTTGCTCGCTCCTTTTAAGTTATCTTGAGTAAAACAGTAAAAAAATGCAAGAAGCACATACAAAAGACCTGAACCGGAAGCGATGCGTTCTGTTTTCCGGTTTCGTAATGCGACGTTCGACATATACCCTATAGCCTAGTCCATAAAATAGAGAACAAATGTTTGTGCAATCAGTCCAGGTATGCGAGTTCTGAGATTTGTAGTCCAAGTGCTAATACTCCGATGAGGGAGACCACTGGTGGCAGACGGGAGGATTTTCAGAGGTAGCGTTCATGACAAACTAGTAGTACAATGATCAGTTCAGGTGCAGAGATGCACAGATACAGAGATGATCAGTTCAGGTGCGCTCCATGTTTCTGCTTAAACATATATACGGCTATAGAGATCTGTCATATGCATTAAAGAGTGTCAAAATGTTTCATTTGAAAGTTAAGACCTTGTTCTTATCAAAATAACAAAGCTCATAGCGATTATTTGATAGGAGTAAGTAACAGGCTATTTATTATGTTTGTAAAATGATTACCTTCATCTGGGCGTGGATGGTGATGATCCCTCAGGTGCTGTACATATTAGATGTGTTCTCCGCTTTTGCTGACACTTTTCATCTAAATGTTTTGCATATTGCATACCTGTCTTCAACTACTCCTGAATCATGTTTAGATAGCCAGAATTCCACAATAGCTTATTAAAATAGCTTCTTCGGCAAGAACAAGAGATTGCATTGTTCCACCATGTTTTCAATTTGAGAGTTTCACATGTGCTGAAAGTTGATTTGCACGCACCCTGCCTTACCTAGACAATCACCTTGTGAACTCAGCTACTATAGTAACAACCTCACAGAGTATCCAGACAGAGGGCACGCCACACACAAGTTTGAAAGACTAATTATTTATTTATTTATTTTAAATAAAATTCTTATTGTTTAACCCTCTGGGGACCAAGCTGTTTTTGGGGCCCTTGAGATGTTCTGACATGCTCTGACATTTGTGCTTTTTTCAGTTATTTATAAACATGTTAATGGCAAAGGTGTAAATTCACTCTATATAGCACAAACAGGCCTACCATAATATGCGAGCAACATGTATGTAGATGTTTGTATTTTTAAGAGAATAATGTTTATGCGTGGTTATTTAAAAAAATTAAAATGAAAGTTGCTGAAATAAGACCACAAAACTCATACAAAATATGTGCCCACAAGACTTTTGACTAATGGATGTTTTCTCTTCGAGTTCTAGCTTCAAAATTATGTGAAAATAGTCTTGCTTTATCGTTCACAAAAAAAAAATACATTGATTTAAATGGTGTAAAACAGGTTTTGCTTGGAAAGCCAATATGCGAGGGGGAGGAGTAGTTTACACCTTAGTCCCACCCACTCTGCATAATGACTCTGCATAATTAGCCATTCATTCAGGTGTGACACTGACTGAGCCACAATGCAAGGACAAAATATATATTTTGAAGAAGACTTATATTGACCATTTAAGATTTTGCTTACATCTATCTTGTAAATATGTTTTGCTATTTTATTAAAAAGGTTACAATTACAACAATAATTACAATTTCAGCAATATTTCTGCAAAAAAGTACTCTTTCTTTGTAAAAAAAAAAAAAAAAAAAAGATTATAGGCCTACATTTTATCATATGTATTCATTAGTTTGAATATAGCCAACATTGGAACATCTTAGTCTATGACTTTATTTTTGACAAAATAGTATTTTATATATATGAGCAGAAAAGCTTATTTGATGTGACAGTATATTCTACAGTAAAAACTGTACCCAAATCTAGTCAACAAAATGTTGTCTTTCATACTTCGCCTGACTGTAACGTTGTTTTTATGAAATATTAGGGCATAGCCTATAAATGTTAATTTGCAGTTTAATACGTTGCTTATACAAATACATTTTATTTCAACATATTTCAGTCGATTTTTACTCATCTCAGTAGGCTCTAGCAAAGCAGTTTATTCTTTCACACACAGACGCGCGATTCATATTTAGGCTAAACAGTCTTTACAAATATGTACCCTTCATTCATCTCACAGAAACGCGATTCATATTTAGGCTAAACAGTCTTTACAAATATGTAGCCTACCCTTCATTCATCTCACAGAAACGCGATTCATATTTAGGCTAAACAGTCTTTACAAGTACCCTTCATTCATCTCACAGAAACGCGATTCATATTTAGGCTAAACAGTCTTTACAAATATGTACCCTTCATTCATCTCACAGAAACGCGATTCATTTTATAGAAACGCGATTCATCTTTTTGTTTACATAGGCCTACACTAACGTTATTCCATAACGTTATTCCACATTAACACTTGAGAAAGGATAACTTAGCCTACCTCACTCCTCAGCGGGATCTGCTCCTCATATCAGCACGGAAAATTTTCTCCATAAGGTAGGCTATATTATGCCTCTTTGTTTACAACTGATGTGGGGGCGTTTCACAGACTGAAATGGTTCTCAGAATTTGCGTTTGAATAGCACGCGCTCTCCGGGGCGTGGTCAAATTACTGTGAATCATCTCGTAATGAGCTCGACTGGAGTCGCTCTCTTTTTATACAGATTACAGAAGCTGATAATATTTGTTTTTTATATAAATTACTTCATTTAAAAGCTGCGATCTCAAGCTTTATGCCCGTGGGTCTGTTTCCCTGTTTGACTGAATTTTCGCGGAGTTATAGATCATTTTCGAACGCGTTTCAAATGGGAGTTTACTGACAGAGAGAAGGCAGAAATAGTTAGCTATTAAATGTTAAAATGTTAGTTTTTCTTTATTTGTCAAAAAGCAAAACACTTTATTTTTATTGTGAGTATACAGAAAAAAAATAGAAACTGAACAGGATCGATTGATGTATTACACGAAAATGAAAGATCAAAATTAACAGAGCATTTTGTGTTTATTTTTCATTGCTAAAAAAAAAAACGAGCAAAACGCGCAGGCGCGTTTTTGGTCCCCAGAGGGTTAATAACGTGACCATTGTAATCACGGTCAATTTTGAAATTGGGTAATCTCAACATCACTAATTGTAATCAATCAGAGGTCCTTGTAAAGATAATCGATGGGTTGAAGAGCCGTGTTGTTTATTGTAGTGTATATTCTCTAAAAATGAAGCACACTGACATGAACACTTACTGTTGTTGTAGATTATCTCAGTGTTTGGTGACAGAAGAAGGTTGTGCTGCTCTGGCTTCAGCTCTGAGTTCAAACCCTTCACACCTGAGAGAGCTGGACCTGAGCTACAATCACCCAGGAGAATCAGGAGTGAAGCTGCTCTCTGATACAATGAACCATCCAGACTGCACACTGGACAAACTCAAGTAAGTGGACCAGTAAGAATCATCCTGGCTGGTGTGCATGTGAGAGAGACTGAGAGTTTGTAATAGTTTTTGAACACTGAAGGGGTCCCAGTGTGTTACAAAGTGACACCAAGCAGTCCTGACAAAGCGTTCAGACGAGTTGTTAGTGAGAATGTGTTGAGAAAATAATGTATAGACTCTGATACTATAGAAGCTGTAGAAACCTCACAAAGACATAGTACTGGAACTTCCTCCTTCATTTCCCAACTCTCTTTAAGAGAACCCCATCTTACACTGATCACCCAAACAGATAACCTTCTCGAACATGTCTGTGAACCAACGCGCGTCACGTTACCTATCAGCGTCACACCTGCCTCAAGATCTCTCACTGTTTAAATCTACCAGACACTCCGATTGGTGCACATGTGCAAAGAGACAGTAAAATACTGCTCCATCTTATCTTATATTTTATTCGCTCTTTTTGTCCATAATGGAGCGCGTCACGTCACCTTAGCGTCGCGCCTGCCTCAAAATCTCTCACTTTTACTGCCTGATACTTTACTGAAGGGAAAAGCAGACAAAGATTCCTCACTACATCAGTTTGTTTGTTTTATAGCCTAGGCCTATCTATTTGAATTTATTTTATTTACTTTTTTTTTTTTGCAAATTGTTGTTATGGTAGATCATAATTATTAGGCTACTTGTGATCGATATTCTGATAAAGGTCTATGTAGAAATTGTGTCAACCAAGTTATTAATGTCTTATAGCTCCCATCTTTTGCATTAGATGTTTGTGCGAAAAACTGGCAAAATAACAACGAAGTGCAAAACGTTGCCGTGTCCTCTCTTTTATTTTAACATTTTAGATTAATCATTAAAATGCTGTCAATTTCACGCTCTAAATTCAGTAAATGAGTCCATTTGTGTTGGATTTGCCGTACCGGTGTTGATTTTTTAACGGCCACTGGTAGAGTCACCGATTGGTAAAAACCCATGCACTAATTTCTATTTATTTGAATTATTAAAATAAAATTTTGTTCTTTGCCTGAACAAGTTTTTTTGTTTGTTTTGCAGTTCTCGCTGATGCAAATTCAAAGACCTCATCCTTAAATTGATATTCTGCAATATTCTGTAAATAAAATGAAATAAAATAGCCTATAAAACAAACAAATCGATGTAGTGAAGACTCTTCGTCTGCTTTTCGCTTCAGCGTGTCAATCGGAGTCAAAAAGAGCGAATAAAATGTAAGATAAGATGGCAAATAAGAGCAGTATTTTACTGTCTGTTTGCACATGTGCATCAATAGGAGTGTCTGGTTGATCTAAACTGTGACCCCCAATTTCCACCAGATGCGTAACGGCTGCGGAACGACTCCGCTGCGTGACAGCTCCGTGTTCCGTCGTCCGTCAATACCCACCAGGTCCGTATTTGTTGCGGAACGGCTGCGGTCATGACTGACAGCTGAAGTCACAAGGACCCACGAGATCTCGCAAATTCACGTATGATCGCGCGATATAAGTGCTGAATTGCTGCGGAGCTCTCCGGCATCCGGCAAAAATAGAAGCTCTGCGTATCTGCTCCGGAGGGCTGCGGATCGCCGGAGTCGGAACGCAGCTGTACCGCATTCAGTGGAAATACACTCATTGACTTTAATGGAAACCTATTGACTCCGCCGCCGTGCCGGAGCCGTAACGCAGCCGGTGGAAATTGGGGGTGAGAGATCTTGTGGCTGGTGCGACGCTTAGTAAGAGCCACTAGACGCGCTCAATTACGGGCATGAGTGGCAGGCGCATATAACGGTGACTGTAATGGTGACTGGTCGAGTGGCAGGCGCATATAACGGTGACGAGTTGACTGACAGGTCGAGTGGCACCGATACCATTAAAATTTTACGGTTCCGGTACCAATTTCGGTACCACAGCAAAATCTGTTGGAACTACTTTTCTATTTTATTTAACTATTTGAAAAAAATATGAAATTCAATTCAGTTACTTTATTTATGACGGTAATCATAAGTAAGTAATACATAAGCATTAAAGGCTACATGCTGTTTAAACGTAAATATTGCTTATAAAAAAAAATCCCATGGAGACGTAGCTAAATCTACTGTACAGTAGCCTAATATAATTATTTCTGTCAATTTCGTCAAGTTAAACCGAACTTTTATTTTGACGGGTTGCCGCTTTGAGTTTCTGTGTGTGTGTGAGATATCATGATAGTTTTTTCTCAAATTAAACGGTAAAATGCTCATGAAGTGACTCTCAGAGTGGCTCTGGAGATGAATTTCATCATGTCACACGTTTAGATAAAAACACGGAAGCGACTTAAAGCAGCTCCTATTAGTGGGTACCGATTATACCCGGTACTACAGAAATGCTGGTATCGTCACATTTTCAGCACCGACTTGGTACCGAAGTACCGGTACTTTGACAACACTAGCGATAACACTGTAGAAGTTCTGAATGGCCGGTAACTTAAAGGAGAACTCCGGTCAATTTTAACATTGAGCTCATATTTTTGTACATTTGGAGTGCTGTCAATACAGAGAACAACGACAAAAATCGGTGTTGCCTACACGGTGTTATCCTCTTTTTAAAATTTGCACCCTGTTGACTTCAATGGGGCACGTTTTAAACCTGCTTTTAGCCTCTTAACATCCTTGATGTGTCATTACAAGTGCACAGGTCATGTGAGTGATTCCTTCAGAGTGAACGCGGGTCAATCTGACTGCAGTAGATGTGAAAGATATGAATAAAAATGATGTTTATTCAGGATTTACATCCTGTTTTCGGTCGAAGTCCATAGTAATCGATTGTCGAGTTCACGCGCATTGGTTTAGTACCTATGATCACGCGCGTGAACTCGACAATCGATTACTATGGACTTCGACCATAAACAGGATGTAAATACAGGTATGTGCGCTGGCTGAATAAACATCATTTTTATTCATATCTTTCACATCTACTGCAGTCAGATTGACCCGCGTTCACTCCGAAGGAATCACTCACATGGCTGGTGCACTTGTAATGACACATCAAGGATGTTAAGAGGCTAAAAGCAGGTTTAAAACGTGCCCCATTGAAGTCAACAGGGTGCAAATTTTAAAAAGAGGATAACACCGTGTAGGCAACACCGATTTTTGTTGTTGTTCTCTGTATTGACAGCACTCCAAATGTACAAAAAAAATGAGCTCAATGTTAAAATTGACCGGAGTTCTCCTTTAAACATTTTGTAGCCAAATTGTCTGGTGAGAGAAAAAGTTAATTTTCAAACCCTGAGACGAGACATTATGAAACTGTTCCCAGTGTTCAAACCGCTGCACCACATTGCAGTCAGATAAGACACTATGCAAATATGAAAAAATTTGTCTAGTTTTTACCATTACTCATTTTTGAGTTGTAATCTTCTGTTCAAGACTAAATACAATGACTGACAATACAATTACAAAACAGGCTTTAAAAGTTGTATTTAGAAATGATCAAGTGGAACAACACATAGTTTTGTTACAGCATTAAAAAAAAGAAATAACTAGGTAAATAGTTTTAAAGCAGGACCATTAAGAGGGGGAAATCTGCAGAGGTGATGAGAGAAGATCTGCATTTTAGAGCCGGAGTGTGAAGATGAATTGTGTCCAGGTTCATACACTGAAGAGTGAGAAAAAAAAAAAAAAAAGTACGAGACATCGTGATTCATTCATACAAGGAAAACCACAAAGATAACACCAGAGGTTGTTTGATCACACAACAGAGACTTAAAAGAGACCTTCCTCTTCTTAAAGGTCCCCTATTATGCCCCTTTTCACAAGACGTAAAATAAGCCTCTGATGTCCCCAGAGTGTACGTGAAGTTTTAGCTCAAAATACCCAACAGATCATTTTTTACAGTATGTTTAAATTGTCATTTTTTGGGGCTCAGAAAAACGGGCTGTTTAGTGTGTGCCCTTTAAATGCAAATAAGCTGCTGCTGCACGGCCCAGGGGGCGGAGCTTCATGAGCTCGCGCTCAGTCTCTCAGGACAATTTCATCTCACGGAATGATGATTATATCAGAAACACTCAGTAACGGTGTTCATTTCGACCCTGAGTCGGACAATAATGCCTACAAAGTCAGAGTGCTGTATAGAGATGGAACGGGTATAGTTTAGTAGTTTAATTACGGTTATAACGTATTTGTCATTTGCTTGTATGTATCCATTATTAATAGCCTACAAGTCTGCTGTTTCAGACCAGGTCCGAATGATGATCAAACATATACTGATGAGTTTAATAAAGTTTATTGTACATAACACAAAAGATGAAGCATCAGTTTTACTCCAGAAAATCACCGTAAGAACTGAGTAAACACAGTAAGTTATAAGAAGTGCGCAAGTACATAAACAAATTTCGGTAGAGTTGAGGGAGCATTTTCTTTAAAAACAAAATAATTCCACCCCGTCTTCAGCGGCTGCCTCAGATTTCGGGAGTAAATAGAGAGAGCTATGTGGATTAATACATCCAGCCACACAACACCTACAACGCTTGGGAGACATTCTCGTCAGTGCAGCAATGGCGGATGTGTCCAACTCGCTGTGAACACGATCAGGGCGGGTCTATGTTGAAACGGCTGTGTCTGTCAACACTCGTGGGCGGGGCCTGTGGCTTTAGTGACGTCACTAAAGCCGCATTCTGAAAACAGGTCGTTGGGAGACACTGCTGTGCTGATGATTTATGGGGATTAATAAAAAAGGAGTGAGTGGATTTTTATCACTATTGGGTGGTTGTGTACACACACTGCCAACACACATTTATGTCCAAACAGCATGCAAAAGTGAATTTTGCATAATAGGGGACCTTTAAAGACCTCTGAGCAACAGGGCTGAAATCTCTTAAAGCCCACAGAGATTCAGAAAATCCATATGTAATTGCAATCAAGTATTTCTTTTAGTGGCAACTTATGTGGCATTCACTAGTTCACACTTACAATTAAGTCAGATAGAATAAATGCGTATTTGGCGTGCTGTCCGAGGAGAGGGCTCCGGGCTCGGTATTCGGCCCGAACCCAGAGTACTCCCCCCGTATTCCTGGCTGTGAAAGAACAAGCCAAGGGTGAGGAGTCGGGGTGGTGGAGGGATGCTGAAACTGTCAAGGAAGTTAGGTGAGTTGACGGAGTGAATATATATATATGCTTCCTCTCATGCTGATAGACATGGTAATTGTTTGATGAGATGATTGATAGATTGGTTGATTGATTGATTATTTGAACGTGCTCCTCCCGAACTTTGTTTATAAAACATCATTTATTGCAAATGTATGTGGCATTATTGCAATTAGACATGTGCCGGTATTCGGTAATGCGATAAATCGCGGTAATGAATATGCACGATATTGTTATCGCGAGCACTTCAAAATACCGTGAAAAATAATAGATCAGAATTTATATTTATAGAACGCGCATTAGCTTATTTTCCATCAACCGCTTAAACAAACACTGCGTATATGCTGCGCGAAACACGTGTGCACTCTGAGGTAAACAATCCCCACATGAAGCACTGTGCATGCGGCGCAGTGCGCACTCTAGTCTAATGTAAACAATCCTCACATGGAGAAGAAGCATGTCGGAAAGAGGAACGCTGCCGTCGATTTATCCCCCTTCTAAAAGCAGGGCTGTCAACTCTACGCATTCAGCGTGAGACTCACGCAATTTACACTTTTCAAACGCTCTCGCGCCACACATTCATTTTCTCACGCAGCGAAAAATCACGGAGCAAAGACACTGACACCGACAGACTAGACAGAGCAGGTTAGTTTCTCAGGTTCTGTACATTTTATTACGAAATTAAGACAATAAATACTGTTTTGGCACTTGTAAATGTGACGTGACAGATCGCTATAGCGCCTCAGTTCAAGTAAACCGATCATCTGTTACTTTTTATTTAAAGATTCAACTTACCGAAATATGCCTCATACATTATATCGATCAATCAGAGTTTTTCAGCCATGGAAAGAGGTCAATAAAACTGCAGGTGAACAGTTATGGCACAGAACATTACATTTACCTCCGGAAAGCCATTAACTGACCAGCACGTTAGTTGACTAGACAAAATAGCTATAGAGAGGAGTATTTTGCTAAATATGTGCACTATATTACATATGTGTATTACATTTTTACTTGTGTCATAATTGTTATTATAATGAAAACCAAATTATATAATATTACATATAAATGTTAATTTTTAACCTTTAATAATACCAGCTAACAGGGCTCTCTCTCTGTATGTTTACAGCATTATGTGAGATATATTTTTTCTTGAGAAAAATGAACATGTAGGCCATCTACTGTAGCCTACCTAATATTTATCCAAAGAGTCAATATTGAATCAAGATTGAAATCAAATCCCAAGAATTGAAATTGTGAAAATTCTGTAAAATTCTGTTTAGTTGTCAAGTTGTTGTTTTTTTCTATACCCCCCCCCCCCCAATCCATCCGCAATTAAAATATCGTCATGCCTAATTGCAATAAGAAGACACTTCAAAAGACCTCAAACAAAAACAAAAAAATCTAAACTTTGACAAAAATACTGATTTAATGTATTTTAAAATGATTAAATATATTCATAACAAAAGCTGTTAAAAGAGAAGTTAGCCACAAAAAGAAAAATGAATGGATCTCTATAGGGCCTCTGCTGGAAGTATATGGCAATTACACTTTCTGGCTAAAACTATATTATCTGCAAAACAAATTCTGACCAGATGGCAGAATTATGCATCTAATAAACAGATCAATATCCAGAAACAACTCATATTTAATTTGGATCATTATTAATGAATGTTTTTTTTTTTTTCATATTTCATATGCGTGCTAATGGTGTAGCTGAGGAGTTATGCAGTAAATAGATTGGCTACAAAAGTACTTCAAATCTCCCAAAGCACAGCATTAATGTATACATGAGAAGTAAACAAAACAATTATATATTTGTATTATTAAAAATGTTTTTTGTTTTTTAAGTTCTTAAACAAGAGCAGTACGACAACTGTTTCTCCACAGCAATGTGCATTCTGGTCCAACCCAGTCTAGCAAGGAAACACTGGCAATATGAGAGAGATCTCTTGAGATTCTTTGTGCTACAGTGCAGAGAACTGTGGAGAAGCTTTCCTTGTGTACTTGGTCCAGCAGATGCTCCATATTGCAGATGTTGGGGGATGGTGGTGTGTGTGTGTGTGTGTATATGTATATGTGTGTGTGCGCGCACATTTAACATTGTGCTTGTAGTATAGTGTTGCTTCATAATTTTTGTGATTTTCATGACAAGTTATCGGTTTTATGGTCTAGTGGGGCATTATGGATCCTATATGGGGTCAAAAAAGGCCCCGAACATCCGGAGTGTGACTTTAACAACATACAGCCAGATATTTATTTATTTCATTCATTCATTCATTCATTCATTCATTCATTCATTCATTCATTCATTCATTCATTCATTCATTCATTCATTCATTCATTCATTCATTCATTCATTCATTCATTCATTCATTCATTCATTCATTCCTTGTTTGGGGCTGTCCAATAGCACATAACTGTGACAAGCCTTTTTATATTTCCTTGATTGTAATAATAGCAGGGTAAACTTAGTGGCATGGGAGGCCAGAGCAAATTAATTTACCATTTTATATAATAGTGAAAGAACAAATCCACTATTGAATTCCCACGATTTTTTCAATATAAAATAAAAATAGATCAATGGATTAAGGCAGCCAGAATAGAGAAACGTCTTATTTATTTATTTAGTCATTTTATGTCAGGGCAGAATAATGCAAGGGATATTAAATGTATACATTACATTAAAAAAAAAATAAGAAAATATATAAAGTGTATAAAGTTGTATAGTGTTTAAATTCTCATTACATGCTTGTTTTAATTTTATTTTTATCCATCAACGTGATTGGATCGAGTAATCAGTCTCGTGACTGTCATCGAATCAAAGTAAGCTTAGAAACCTTTAACCGCCTATTCCTGCTGTTACTCGTGACTGCTGTGGAAGTGCATTCTTCAAGCATCAATTCAATCCAGATATCAGCGTCTTCCTCTAATATGCTAAGGTACATTTCACATTTCTGCTTACTATGATATTTATATAGACTGGCCTGTCTACAGGGCCTGACATTTGGTGTGAGGTTGGGGATATTGAGTGAGGAGTTCATAATGCGGTGAATTCCCGCTCCCATTTACTTCACAATCTATCACATAGAGAGACGCACATCACGCATCTCGCACTCGCCAAGATTCAGATTCAGTATCAGTGCACCTTATGAACCATGGCGTTGACTGCTGCGTTTCTGTCAGTGCGTGACCACAGCTCGTTAATAAACAACATTTTTTTGATTGATCCATTTCATACAACCCGTCTTCATTTTGGCAAGTGCACTTGCGCAAGAACATTTTTCATGTTCAACTTTTGTTTTTTTTTGTGTGTGTGGATGCTGCTGATAAAACAGCTTCGGTGAGACTACAAAGAGACATGCATTTGTGTGTGTGTGTGTGTGTGTGTGTGTGTGTGTGTGTGTGTGTGTGTGTGTTTGTTTCTTTTGAAAAAGTTTCCCGGATATAACTTCCCTATTTAGTGCACTATTTTCCTTACAAATTATATTATCAGCTAGCCTGTCTTCGTCATACTCATATTCTAGTCAGAATGTGAGTCTGATACCGCTCCATAGGGCTGTGATTATGGGGCGTTTCACAACCGAACCAGAAAAAAAAACTCTGCACTCAATTGGATAGACCTACAACCAATCAGAGCAACGGAGTAAATGACGCATGTTCTTCATTCATATTTTCAACCAACAAAATGTCGCAGCTCTCTGTTCCTCTTTTAAAATGAATGCGCTGTGGATATTTTCTATAACAGACGCGATGGCGGAATCTACACATGATGTTTCATAAACAAAGTATATTTATACAAATAATCAATCCAATATCAACTTGTCATCAAACAATACCATGTGTAACGTTACCCTATATCAGCATGAGGAAGCATATTCACTCTGTCAACTTACCTAACACTCCTTGACAGTTTTTCAGCATCCCTCCACCACCCCGAATCCTCACTCTTGTCTTGGCTTGAAGCCCTCTCCTTGGACAGCGTCATATACGCATTTATTCTATCTGACTTATTTGTAAGTGTGAACTCGTGAAATCTCAATTCTCCAGCTGCAGTCGTCTTTGTTGTAAACGAATTCAACCCAAGCGCTCTTTGGTGACGTGGGTGATTACGTAACCGCAGATCATCTGTCCATCATCGATTAAAGCCCGCCCTGGCAATTTGATTGGCTCGGCCTTCTGGGAGCCGAGCATAATTACTCCTCAGCGGATCGAGTCCAGACCGAACTTCCCGACCATAAAATGTTGTGGGCGGGGTTCGGGCTGGCACCCAGGCTGATTATCAGCATTACAATGTGAGTAAATGTAGCCGTGTAAAATGTAAGGGATGATGTCACCCTTCTAGAACAATGTGCATTTACGTTCAGATTGTAACATATTTAATAACATGGAATTACAGTGTAATTAGTGTTAGCCTACTATCTTAGCCTTTTTCAGTGCATTAGGTGAGGTAATCTGATAATATTAGAAAAATTGGGTATTTTTTAATCTCTCTATTTAATCCATCTCATGGTGTGTGATGCTGATCTATCATAGCCTATGAGTTTCTAAAGATTTTTGAATTCTTTGCACAGTTATGAACATTGATATTATATGTGCAGCAAGCATGCTCAGGCTCAGTGGCCTTTCGCCTAATTTTAAATGCTTTTTTTTTTTTTAAACAATATGATTTAAATGGTGATGAGTGTACTGATTTGATGCATTTTTAAAAGATGGATGATAGATATTCTTCAATCTTTTGAACAAAAAACAAAATATAATGTGAATTACACTATGTACAATGTTTTTTTTAATTTATAAATTGTAGCGCACAGTATTTCTTATAAGGGGGTAGAATCCGTAGCTCAGTACTCACTACTCACTACTCATGAGTACTTTTAAATAAGCTACTTTTTTACTCTTACTTAAGTAGTTTTTTGGACAGGTACTTTTTACTCCACTCACACTAAATTTTTTGGAATGTAATGGTACTTTTACTTGAGTATGTTTTTTCAGTACTCTTTCCACCACTGCATATATAATCATCATATTAGAGTGATTTCTAAAGGATCATGTGATAGACTGGAGTAATGATCCTGCAAATTCAGCTTTGCGTCACAGGAATAAATGATCATTTAAAAGTATAATAAATTGAAAACCAATTATTTTAAATTGTGATAATATATCACAATATTACATTTTTCTTCTGTATTTTTGATCAAATAAATGCAGGCTTGATGAGTAGAAGAAACCTCTTTCAAAAACATTAAAAATAGTAATTTTTCTTTCTTTTTTTTGCCTGTACTGTATATATATATATATATATATGTATATATATATATATGCAGTATATATATATACACTTACCTAAAGGATTATTAGGAACACCATACTAATACTGTGTTTGACCCCCTTTCGCCTTCAGATCTGCCTTAATTCTATGTGGCATTGATTCAACAAGGTGCTGAAAGCATTCTTTAGAAATGTTGGCCCATATTGATAGGATAGCATCTTGCAGTTGATGGAGATTTGTGGGATGCACATCCAGGGCACGAAGCTCCCGTTCCACCACATCCCAAAGATGCTCTATTGGGTTGAGATCTGGTGACTGTGGGGGCCATTTTAGTACAGTGAACTCATTGTCATGTTCAAGAAACCAATTTGAAATGATTCGAGCTTTGTGACATGGTGCATTATCCTGCTGGAAGTAGCCATCAGAGGATGGGTACATGGTGGTCATAAAGGGATGGACATGGTCAGAAACAATGCTCAGGTAGGCCGTGGCATTTAAACGATGCCCAGTTGGCACTAAGGGGCCTAAAGTGTGCTAAGAAAACATCCCCCACACCATTACACCACCACCACCAGCCTGCACAGTGGTAACAAGGCATGATGGATCCATGTTCTCATTCTGTTTACGCCAAATTCTGACTCTACCATCTGAATGTCTCAACAGAAATCGAGACTCATCAGACCAGGCAACATTTTTCCAGTCTTCAACTGTCCAATTTTGGTGAGCTCGTGCAAATTGTAGCCTCTTTTTCCTATTTGTAGTGGAGATGAGTGGTACCCGGTGGGGTCTTCTGCTGTTGTAGCCCATCCGCCTCAAGGTTGTGTGTGTTGTGGCTTCACAAATGCTTTGCTGCATACCTCGGTTGTAACGAGTGGTTATTTCAGTCAAAGTTGCTCTTCTATCAGCTTGAATCAGTCGGCCCATTCTCCTCTGACCTCTAGCATCAACAAGGCATTTTCGGCCACAGGACTGTCGCATACTGGATGTTTTTCCCTTTTCACACCATTCTTTGTAAACCCTAGAAATGATTGTGCATGAAAATCCCAGTAACTGAGCAGATTGTGAAATACTCAGACCGGCCCGTCTGGCACCAACAACCATGCCACGCTCAAAAATGCTTAAATCGCCTTTCTTTCCCATTCTGACATTCAGTTTGGAGTTCAGGAGATTGTCTTGACCAGGACCACACCCCTAAATGCATTGAAGCAACTGCCATGTGATTGGTTGATTAGATAATTGCATTAATGAGAAATTGAACAGGTGTTCCTAATAATCCTTTAGGTGAGTGTATATATATATCTGGCAACCCTTCAGTGGAGCTTTAATGAAGAGAGAGAAGAAGAGCTTTATTATTTTACTGAGATGCCGCAGCCTTTCATATTCATATCTCACAGCGTGAGCGCGCTCGTCTTTTGCATCATCAACATTCTCAGTCATTCTCAATATTTAGTGATTTAAAGTATCAGTATTAGTCTCAGATACAGGATATATTCATTCGCCTTTACAAGCAGGTGTTGTTCGTTACCATGGCAAACGCTTGAGCGTCCATGTTGAACACGCTTCTCGTGTGTAAAAGTACATTTAAAACTTTACGTGTGTCGTAATTATACATTATTTAAGGTTATTATTTTATATTTATATTTTATAAAATATTGATATAGGACCAGTTGTTGTCAAGTAAGATTCACTCTCTATACTGTCCGGATGCGTGTGTGTGATTCTGTGTCTCTGAGATGATGTTCACTCGCAGAACTCAAGCTTCTGAAGAGAGAGAGAGTGTGTGTGTGTGTGTGTGTGTGTGTGTGTGTGTGTGTGTGTGTGTGTGTGTGTGTGTGTGTGTGTGTGTGTGTGTGTGTGTGTGTGTGTGTGTGTGTGTGTGTGTGTGTGTGTGTGTGTGTGTGTGTGTGTGTGTGTGTGTGATTCTGTGTCTCTGAGATAGGGCTGGGTATTGTTAGGAATTTCACAATTCGATTCGATTTCGATTCGATATTGATTTATTAGCTTCGATATTGATTCAATAATAAGTAAATACACAAGTAATTAAGTACCTGAGTATATTTTTAAATAATGTTTGCAGTATTACCAATGTTTAAGAACAAATTGACCCCAGTTTCCTGTCATGGTTTATTTAGCAGAACAAACTGTACAATATTGTACATGTGTTGAATACAAACCACAACTGTAACAAACAGGTGCTTTATTAACACCTCTAAAGTGCATGTAACTGTAAGTAGTAGAAAGTATATTTCTTTCTTCCTATACATTCAAGTTATAAAAGAAATGTAAACAGAAGCACAAAATGTGCATACTCATAAAAAAAGTGCAACCATAGATATTATAACATTACAAAGTGCTATTTTGCCAACACAATAAATAACACTGAACAGCTGATCAGAGAACCTTTGGCTTATTTACTGATTACAGACATTTCCATCATATAACTCATAACATTTTAGTACAATAACATGGTAACTCTGAAGCATTTGTTATCAAACTAGTGCACATGCAGGTTTTTGTTCAAGAAAAGCAGCTGGTCCACATGCTCAGGCGTCAGTGCACTTCTCTGGGCTGTGACAATGTCACCAGCTGTTGAGAAGACTCTCTCAGCTGGTACACGACTACCAGGAATACAGAGGTATCGCTTAGCTTGGCATGACAAAAGAGGGAATTCCACCTCATGTTCCTTCCACCAGCTGAGTGGATTAGTGCTGAGTGGTACTGGTTTTACCTCTTTGTACTTCATCACCTCATCTACTGCATCATCTCTTGTTTTTATGGAGTCTGCTTCTGGAGTATATGTCTGCCCAAGGAGATCTGCCAATGCACAAGAGTCTCTTTGCTTCTTGGATGGGGGTCCAGAGTCCTCAGCTGGTTCTGCTTCATTGGCCTCTGCATTTATTGGTCCACTCTGTTGAGAAAGCAAAGGAATTGTATTGTAAATAGTTATCACCCTTTTCGAAATAGTGTATATAACAATATAGTTAGGTTTAAATTCATAATTGCAGTGTATCATTAATAATAAAAATACATAATGTTTTTATTCACACTATACAGTACTTACTGAGCTTTTTCCAGTTGCCAGTGTCTTAGTGTTATCAGTGAGTTGGGTGAAGACTTCCTCACGCTCATCATCAGTCGATAAAGGCAGGGCCTTAAAGCGTGGGTCCAGGGCAGAAGCTAAGTAGAGTTGTTCCTTTATGCCTGTGTACCTTAAAATAAATATAATACATTTCTATTACAACAAAATATAAAAATTATCATTATGAAATTAGTATAATGCAAAACAACTGTCTTAGAATAAAGTGTCATAATGATAATAAATACCTTTTCTGGAGAACCTGATGCACAGCAGATTTCATCTCCTTCACCATCACAGGATCAGTCGGGGCCGGATGCATCTCTTCCAGAAGTCTTGCTCTCAGAGGGGCGATGACAGAGAGAGTTGGGGTTCCTTCTTGAGATATGACTAAGGTGGCTTTCTTCATTGGCTTCAGAGCCAGTGCAACAGCCTCTGCTGCTGTTATGTCTGCCTCTGTAAGGGAGCTCAGATCTTTCTCTTGTTTTCGTATCTCAGGGGCAAGTAGTGCAGCAGAGATAGCAGCTTGCTGTTCTAGACATCTTTCCACCATTTCAAATGCACTATTCCAACGCGTTGGTACATCGGTCACTAACTTGTGCTGTGGCAGCAGGTCCAGCAGTTTCTGGGTTTTTTTTAGTTCGTGGCTGGCTATGGTGCTCCGGTGGGAAAATGCGGAGATCCGCCTCAGTCTGCCTAGAAGCCTTGATACTGCAGGCATCTTGAGAGCAGCCTGTGATGCCAAGTTTAGGACATGTGCAAAACAGCCAATGTGCAATGTCTCTGTCAGTCCAACTGCTCGTAGCATGCTAGCTGCGTTATCTGTTACACAGGGTTCCCACGGGTCCTTGAAATCCTTGAATGTTTGTGAATCTGCAAAAGAAAATTCAAGGCCCTGGAAAGTGTTTGAAAATAAACATACATAGAGACGGGTCCTTGAAAGTGCTTGAATTTATTTTGTGCAAGAAGTTTTCTGGAAAAAATTCCACATTCACTACGGTCCGCTAATGTGTTATTTCGCCAAAACCTCATAGCCTGTGCATACTAGCTTGCTTGATTTACGTTAGTTATGTGCATTTACGTGTTACGTTAAGTGTTTCCTGTATGAGGTACTTTGTGTTGTACGTTGCCATGACGTTCACACGCGCAAGAAACTACGATGGTACCTCAACATTTGTTGTTGGACACAACAAATGTGTCCCAGGGCTCGCAAAATCGCTAGCCCGACGTCCCGGGGCTATTGTGTTTTCTGAAATAGTGTTCGCTTCAGTCTGGTTATATAATCAGATTCAGCGCATTCTTCATCTTTAATCCGCAGTGGCGCCGAGCAGAGCGGAGCGCACGTCAGAAACAGAGGACAGGGTTTGTGTGTGTGTGTGTGTGTTCATCTAACATTGGTCTGTCACTGCTTGTCAATGTCAGAATATTTGAGATGACCAATCAAATCAAAGTAGGCGGGACTTATGTTCACAGAAGCTGCTGAGCGCGAATTTGAGCAGAGCGACTGATGCTTCAGTTTATCGAGTGCGAGATAAGATGTAAGTAGCTAAACTAAACATTTCACATTTGACAGGTTTTTTTTAGGTCATAAATGTTAAACGAATGACAAAAATAATCAGGCAAACGAATATACTTTTGTCGAATTTGGCATTTTGAACTGAAAATAGGCCTATGTACCGTGACTCATGTAATGTAATAAGTTTACTGTCATTGTGAGGGGACAAGAAACATTAACAAAGCCGTTTTCATCATGTTAGGCACAAGATTAATAATGAATGTGTACATGTTGAGAATTAATATAATACAATTTGTAGCCTTCAGTAAATTAAAAAAGTTCAGCTTTAGGTGGGGAAGAGACAGGGCGAGATGAGGAGACTGAGAGAAAGAGTGATGGATAAGAAGTGAGAGCAGGTATTGACAAATAATCTACTGCCCGCTGGCATGGTTTCAAAGCTGTTTCATTGTTTTATTCTTTTTTTGGCCTTCAAACGTCTTGAAATGCACATATCAGAGAAATAAAAAAATGTAACTCCCTAACAACCTTAAATGTAGGACCTCTTTGATTATAAAGCCCTGTCTACGGCCCTGTATAAGGAATAAGAAGAACAATGAATGTGTACATATTGTGAATGAATTTAATAAACTTAGTTAGGCTACCTAGCTCTCCTAGCAGCTTTCAGTAAGTGAACTCTTCTGAGAAAATGATTCATAAATCAACCTATTAGTTGACCGGTCGACCCTATGTTTACTTTCTTCACTGACAGACAAAAATGAAAAGCCTATATCAGTCAGAGCTCAGCTTTAGGAGGGGAAGAGACAGAGCAAGAGAAAAACAAAGAGAAAAAGAGTGTGATGCTGATGAGGAGAGAAAAATAATCAGCTGCGTGACATCGTTTTAAAGCTGTTGTGAACCAATGCCAGAGGCCTTCAAAACATCTTAAAATGCACACATGTAGATCAGAGAAATAAACATTTTCTCAGAGGTGCTCCCGAACCCTCCTGACTAGCCTACCTCACATTCGGGACCTCAGTGATTATAAAACCCTGCCATCTGCTTGTTAATGAAACTAGTTAATAGTGAGAATTAGACCCTAAACTAAAGTGTTACTTTTTTTTTTTTTTTTTGATGATCATACCCTCATTGGGGGCTGAGCCACCGACACACACTGATTCATGTTCACACTGGTCACACACATTTCAGTTCAGTTAGTACCAGATGCATGTTTGTATTGATGATTCTAATTTGATTATTTTATATCCAATTGTTGATATTTGGCTACCAAAATCTGAAGAGTGCCTGCCCGAAGGGCCACCAGCGATTTAGAAATTTTGCAAGCCCTTTGTCCCCACATTAAGTCCTTAAATTTGAGGGTATTGGACCTGGAAAGTCCTTGAAAGGTCCTTGAATTTGAAGTTAACCAAGGTGTGGGAACCCTGGTTACAATTGCTGACACTTTGTCATTCAAGCCCCATTCATTCATTGCCTCGGTGAGCAATTTAGCAATATTGTTCCCTGTGTGGCTTTCAAAGAGCGCTCTGGTCTGCAGGATGTTTGACACAAGGACCCAATCAGTTGAAATAAAATGAGACGTGATGGTTACGTACGGGTCGGTCGCTCTGGAGGTCCAGCCATCGCAGGGAAGCGCCACATTTTCCGCCGACATTAAGGACTCCAAAACCTCCGTCTTAACCTCCATGTAAAGCTTTGGCATGGCCACTTCTGTGATGTGTTTACGCGTAGGTATGGCGTACCGTGGCTCAAGTGTGTTGACCATGTATTTAAAGCCCACGTTTTCAACAACACTATATGGGCGTAAGTCTTTACAGATGTAGACGGCCACGGATCCCGTTATCTTCTGTGCACGAACGGAGCCTGAAGGAAATTTGCAGTGAAAGGCTTTGTCGAGTTGTGTCTGTTTAGACTCATCCGGCTTAGCCACGCTGGATTGTTTTTGTTGCAGTAGATCTGCATGGTGTCGAGCTAGGTGGTTGCGCAAGTTAGTTGTGTTGTTACAATATTTAAGAACGGTGTGGCAATGCTTACAGA